>NW_023270415.1:36517124-36798859 GCF_011800145.1 Mirounga leonina | reverse complement strand
CTATATCATAAAGTCAGATATTAAACATAAACAGGTCCATAAACAAAATGCTTATCTGAAATAATACAAACATATGCTCGGTGTTGAACTGATGAGAGGTAAGTGTGAATAACAGTATAAGAGCCTTTTAACAGTAAATTTTATGTGTCATCTTGCCTGGATTGAGGGATGCCCGGAGAGCTGGTAAAACTGTTTGAGTGTGTCTGTGAGGATATCTTTGGAAGAGATTAGCATTTGAATCTGTTCACTGAATGAAGAAGATCCCCCTTCACCAATGTGGTGGGAGTCATCCAATCCCTCCAGGGCTAGAACAGAACAAAAAGGTAGGAGAGGGGCAAGTTTTCCCTCCCTCCCTCCCTCTCTCCGGTTCTCCTCTCCACCTTCCCCGCTCCTTGAGCAGAGATGTCCATCTGCTGCTTTTGAACAGCAGAGCTCTGAGACAACACCGTGCCTGGTTCTCATGACTTCCGACTCTGAATTATAGTACTGCCCGGCTTTCTAGAGTTTCCAGCTTACAGATGGCTGATTGTGGGACTTCTGGGCCTCTGTAACAGTGTGAGCCAATCCCTGTTATCTGTCTATCATCTGTCTATATCCCATTGATTCCTTTTTTCTGGAGAAACTTGACTAATACAGGCAGTAAAATGAAATGATGGTTGTAGCTTCCTGGATTATAATTTTTTGGAAGTGGGCACTGTAGCTATGTTTACCTGGGAAGTGTGAGCTGGGTGGTTAGTTAGAAATATTGCTTTGACTGGAGAGTCCTATTTGCTTAATCTCTGAAGTGATTAAGACTTCCCAAATCATACCCTAGTCACCCATCTTCTCCCCTAATTCATTTGATTAGTCTCTACCTTGAACTGGGCCACTCCCATTAAGATTCATACCCACTTTGTCCTCAAAGCAGGTGTCAGGTGTGGGTGTTTCCCCCAGGAACCACCTGTGGCCACAAGAAGTGCTCTCCCCCCACACTGCTTGCATGGGCCTGAAGGAAGTTCTAGCTCTCTTCCAGATCACTGTGACCTGCTTAGCAATATAAAGACCTGTTGTCCTCTAAGCTATACACTTTTTCCTTCTTCTCCAACATTCAGCCGTCTACCAACAGGGGCCAAAACTTACCACTCTTTGCTTTGAGCTTCCCTTTATTTGTTCTCCTCTGTGATTTGGTAGGAAAGGAGGTGGTATGAAATCTGCCTTTGTTTTTGGCATACTCTGTGAGCCTAAGTATCTCCATAAAAGTGCACTGAACTTTTTTAAACTCTTCAAACCAGAAAACTGGCATTGAAGACAACCTATACAGATGCCAAATATAGAATACTCCTATTACATATTTACAGAATTGTACAGTTTTTGAGAATATATAAAACATTTTTCCAAAGTTTCATGTTTACTGGAAATCTCTTTCACCATAATTTTTTTTTTTTTTAAGATTTTATTTAATCATTTGACAGAGAGAGACAGCGAGAGAGGGAACACAAGCAGGGGGAGTGGGAGAGGGAGAAGCAGGCTTCCCGCTGAGCAGGGAGCCCGATGTGGGGCTCAATCCCAGGACCCTGGGATCATGACCTGAGCTGAAGGCAGACGCTTAACGACTGAGCCACCCAGGCGCCCTCACCATAATTTCTTATAAGGTTTCTTTATTGCCTTTTCTTGTAGTAGAAGAGTTTTCAGCAACCTCACTCTCCTGATTGGGATGCTCTCATTTTTTTTTTAAAGATTTTATTTATTTATTTCAGAGAGAGAGAGGAGAGAGAGCACACAAGCATGAGCAGGGCGGGGGGCAGAGAGAGAGGCAGATTCCCCCCTGAGCAGGGAGCCTGACATGGGGCTCCATCCCAGACCTGAGATCATGACCTGAGCTGAAGGCAGACACTTAACTGAGCCACCCAGGCACCCCTCATTTTTTACATTTAGGATCAGGCCTAGTGTACAAATACTTTAGACAGAGCTTACTCTGGCAATCAGTACAGTTGTGTATTAAAGGAGCTTCAGTTAATAGTTTAATACACTTGCATTAGGTCCTTAATGTACACTAAGCATTGGAGTATCACTTAGAAGTAAAATAATAACTACGGCATACCCTTATTTTAAAAGGACTTAGAGTCCATGGGAGATATAAAAAAGAAAAATACTGCCAGCATTATGGATACAGAACAGGGATATCTGATAAAGTCTGGAGGAAACAGATGTCAGAGAGCCTTTCAGGAAGGTACTATGTACACTCAGCTTTCACATCCAAGTGAGTGTAATTAGCAAGAAGAAGGAGGTGTACATGGAGGACATGGATACATAGGAAGGAGCATGAGTGAAGTATTTATTTGTATGTATTTAGTATTCCTAAAAGAATTTGCTGCTGCTTGATCAAACAAATGAGGTGGGATCTGCTGTTGGACAAGCTTGAGAGATGAACCGGGATCAGCTCATGGAGAACTTTGCATGCCAAACCAAGGTATTTGGCTTTGTTATTTATGTAGTCCCCTGGAAGAAATGAAATAATTTTATTCAGACTGGTTTCAGAGACTGATTTGTTTGTGGGCTGGATGAAGAATGGAAGTGACAAGTGATAATACAAACCTATGAGTTGTGTTTATAAGGCCCAAGGAGAGCAATCTTCAACTACAAGTAGAGGTGAATATTACTAAAACCGTATTTTCAACACTCCTCTCAGTTTTTAGAAAATACAGCAAGAGTGAATTCCACAAATGTCAATAAGAAGATTAACCGAAGTGATGTTTCTGAAAACTATTTAAACAGCCCTCAGGGCACCGTTTTAGAATGTAAAATATTAGTTTGAGTGTCAATATGTAATTTCAATGAAACACCTTTTAAATGAAAGAAAAATAAGCCATTGTTCATTAAGGAGAATACCAACTGCTCTCCTAACCTCAATTTATAGAAAAGCTTGGAAAATAAAATAATGGAGCAGATTACCTAGGGAGGCCATGCAATTTCTAACACTAGATACGACCGAATGTAAGACAGACATTTGTTTAAACTGATTCATGACTATAGCTGCCTAATACAGTAAACTGGAGAAGTGAAGAAAAATTGCCATTTCTGCTTTCTTCCTTTCCTAGTCCCCACCCCCCACCCCACCTTTCTTCTTCTTTTTTTTTTTTTAAACAGTAATCTCATTTACTATACTGGAGCCCTTTGAATATGAACTTCAAAGAAGAACTCATATGCTTGGAAGCAGCCTTATAACTAACATTGAAACTTTTCTAGGCATAATTCTTTTTTTTTTTTTAATGTCACTATATGTAGGACAAATATTTTAATGATGTGTATCTGTGAAAAAGAAGTATTTATATCAAAATGAATATACAAGAAATTGCAGTTTTTCTTCAGTATTCAAATTTTTCAGTATGCAGTAATTTCATATGAAAATATAATACATATTATTCTAAAATGTTGCTTGGGCATTCTGATAATAGGTTTCTGGCTTTGAATAGGAGCTGAGGAAAGAAATAGAAATACTGAGTAATTCGAATTTAAATACTACCAGGCAGTTTGTAGCTATAATCCAAAGCACAGTAGGGGTAGTGCTGTTAGCCCAGCGCAGTGGAGGAGGGACCATGAAGAAGCCTGGTAGAGCAGTGGGTCTGGGCTACACAACATACGCCTGGCAGATGGAAGGTAGAAAAAGTGCTGGGTTGTGAGAAGAGGTATATACATGGGTCAGGAAGTGATCCAGGACACTCCAAATCTATAATAAAATCATTAAAGCAATATCAGATCATGGGGAAGATAATTAAATATTGCAAACCTGAGGATATACCCATTTCTAAACAGAGCAATTCTGCCTAAGTTCTCTTTACCTGAGTGTTACATCTATTGGGTTGTTACCATTTCAAGATGGCATTGGGTATCTTAAAGATGCTATTTGGTTTCTGATAATTATTTTCTAAAATATAAATATTCCATTTCTGCATTTAAATTCCAGGTCTTGGCATGATTTAATTACTCTCATGCAAATGCATTTCTTACATTACTACAATAACAATTAATATGTAGAACCATGGGGTACATACTTGCTATCTACCAGGCCCTATACAAGGGGTTTCCAGACACTACCTAATTTGTTCTTCATCATAACCCTTGCAGATAGGTACCATTGAGGAAAAAGAAGTTATTTCTCCATGGTCACAAACCTCATGAGTGATAGACTCAATATTAAAATCACGTCTAGCTGAACCTGAGCAGAAGAATGTAGCTACCAACATTTTGATACTCTCCTAAATGTCATCCTTTACAAAATAATATCCTGAAGTGATTTCAAGTTTTTCCTTTAGTTGGAGGATTGAGAATACTAAATAAGGTATAGCAAAAAATAGCCTCAAGGAAACAAGCAACCTAATTTTAATAAAATAAATTTGCCTCTTTTTCATTAGAAATCACATGCCTACCATATGGTAAAGATAAATGAATATTCAAAACATGTTGTTATACCTGTATGGCAATGGACAGACCTCTAGTCCAAGATGGTAACCTGATGGTTTCATTTGCTACCTTTGAGTCTTTAAATCACATTGAAATGCAACAGATATAGAAACAAAACTATAGGTTGCTGCAAAATAAAGAAGAGGGAGGTCCATAGAAAATAATATATTTTAAGGGGTGTGTGTGTGGTTTACAGTAGTTATAATGGGAATGACCTGAAAGCATTCTGAGGCGGAGAACAAGCATCAGAGCCCTGTGTAGGAGTAGGCCGCCACAGAGGGGAGTATCAGAGGTCAACCCAAATTCAAATTGGAAAAAAAAAATGCCCAACCTCAGAGTCAGCAAGAGCTGGAAGTAAGAGCAGACCTTAGGGCAAGTAACTGGATAATTAATTGAAAGATAGCTAGATCTGGGCCAGAACAGGCTCAGCATACACAGCAAAACTGCTGAGGTATTGGCTTCAGGAAAAGCTTGGTAAACACAGCCATATAATTAATGACTGGAAGCATTCTACTTTTCGGGGATCATAGGATATGCACTAGATGGGAAGTGGAAGAGGAATAGAGTGTAAGGCACTCGAGATGCGCACATAGGGACAGAAGAGGAGAGAAGCAGGGAGAGCGAAGCACTTTTGCCCAAAGTACATGAAAGCAAAGTACTCTCAAGTTCTATGTCTTTAGGTAAGACCTTGCTTAATAAAGCAAGGTTTCAATTTTTCTCAGTTTATTCCATTTCATTTATCCTGAAAGAAATCCAGTCTGTTGGTGCAACCTGTCTGTGTATTTATTCACAGGGCCATATTGTCAGAATCCCCTTTAGAAGAGATTTGAAGGGGAAACAGACCCCATAACTAGTGAGTAATTCTTAGATAAAATTTGTTTGAATGGGTTACTATGTACCTACCTACTTCTTTACCAAATCTTTCTAGATACCAAATTAATAACCAACATCTATATTGATAATAAGTATGCAGATAAATATGAATATATATACACAAAAGAAAACTGGGACTAACCAGACATATATGGGAATGCAATATAGCAAAAGGAAAGCACCTCAGAAAATACATAAATAAACAAGTAGGGAAATAGAACTCATGTAATTAAAAAGAAAAAGAGAGAGAGAGAACTTTAAAAAATTGGAATTAGTATGCTCAGAGATTCAAGAGAATACTGTTCTATAAAAGAGAAACGATGCTTGTCTAAAATAGAAGCAGTCATATAATTAAATAGAAATATCAGAATTAAAATGTTTACTGAAATTATAAGTAATATGAATTACAGAATAGCAGAATGATGGAGAATTCAGCAATCCAGAACACAAACTCTTCTTTGACATTGTTAATAAATAGAAATGATAGAAATTATTATAGAAGAGCAAAAAGTAAAAGAAGATTAATAATATCTAGTACTTGCTGGTAGTTAGAAAATTTTAAAATATAGATGGAGAGTTATAATCTGATAAACAAATATGTGAATTGCATAAAAAACTAATTTTTCTATTGAAAAAGGCTCAAAACTAAGATAGAATATATTTTGAAAAGAAACATATAGATAAACTTTGGTAAACTTTATAAATACTAATAGAAAAATCCAATATGCTTCTAGAGAATAAACATAATAGATCTATTAAAGAATAGAAATTGTATTGACAATGAATTTCTTCTTACAAAATTAATGCCAAATAGGGATTTCATGTCAAGTTTTGAAAGGAAATAAACTGAAATTAGAAATTCATATCCATTTAGATAATTATCCAAATAGAATATAATGAAGACATTTTAAACATTAAAAAAAACTTGGAAAAATTCCACTTTTATGCAGTTTTTGTTTTTTTTTAAATAAGTACATAGAAATGTCCCAACAAGCTTAAAAACAATCCAGTAAAGAAACGCTGGAGAACAAGAAATCAGGAAATGCTGGTGAGCAAGAAACTAGAAACATATACTAAAGTCACGATAATTATTGATAATGTGCTTATGATATTAATGCAAGTTTTAAGAAATATTCCCCAAATAAAGGAGGCATATATAAATAATAACAGCAATGTTCCACACAGGTTTTATAATTCATAATTGCAGACTTTCTTGTAAATAAAATAGACCTCAGTGAAATTTTTATAGGCTTCAAAGGCCTTATCAGGAGAAAAGGGCAAGCTGTTCATGGGAGGAACAGTGGCATGCTTCTTTATTCTTGAATCAGTGTATAAAAACAGACATAGTAATGTAGCAAATTAAAAAAAAAAAACAAAAAACCCAAAGGCATCTTTAAGACTAGATGAAGAATTCCATGAATAGCTATATATAATTGTGAGGAGGACCCCAGTCAGCCCTGTGGTCATGTTCACATCAAGAAGACAGGATTATGATAACCTTGGGAGCCATATATTGTGATCAACAAGCACCCATTCTTCAAAGCAGTGAACTTCATTCATGAATTGAAGTTTAGGCCAAAATAGCACCAACCAAATTGCCAGGAGACTTCTCGGGCTCCACATCATGGATGAGTACAAAGGGACGACAAAGGAATTGGAAAGCAGTGAAAGTCTTGATCTGAAATCTCTAAAAAGTAATCACTCAAGTTCCCTTCTTACAAAGCTTATAATAAGAAGAAATGAGTGGAGTGTAAATTAAGCATAACTTAGAAACTAAGTAAAAGGAAAGCAAAAGTTCACATACAGTGAAGGAGAAAAGGGGATCTGGCAGATGTCTGTATTGAGAGGCTACTTTTTTTTTTTTTTTTTTAAGACTTCTTGGTAATGACAAAAGAGGGAGTCTTCATACTATGACACTAGAAATGCTATACTTGCTCACCCTAATAGTATGTCTTCTAAAAAGTGGAAGAAAATTTCATCTTAATTAACAGGATCATCAGAAAACAGTTGTATTCAAATGTCATGTAAATTAAAAGAAAGATGAGAAAAACAACTTGATATAATTAATGAAGTCATGGTAGAAATATATACCAACAAAATAGATTGTAATGATTCAAAAGTTGATTGAAATGCTAAAAACATCAAGTTATATGTTTATACTAATATATATATATTAGTATAGACTAATATAAATATATATATGTAAGACCCTCATATGTCACTTTGGAGGATGCCATAAAACCAGTTCACTTTCTGAACACTGATAAATAAAGGAAAAAACTGCATTTTTAACTTGCTTCTATACACAGTACCTCAAAGCTGGCATCTAGCTGATGAGGCAACATCTCTATGTAGTAAAAGCCAAACTAATAAATGAAGAGGGGAAAATATATATAAAATCTTGAATTTTGAAAACCCTAAGGATATATCTGAGCAACAGTCACTGATGGTGGCTGAAATCATTTAGTAAAAAGCTGAATTTTCACTTTATAATGGATGAAAAAATTATAGTTGAGTCTACTAAACAATTTTGTATTATGTGAGTTACAACTATGCACTGTATGACTCCTGATTTGTGCAATTGGAGATACACAACACTCCTTATAAATTATTCTTTCCAAAAATAATCAAAACCACTATATATTACTATTAGTTTATAGAAAATACAGAGGATAGAGGAACCTTTTAAATCACACTATGGGGATGCAATCAGCAAGATGTGGGATAATTTACCCTGAATGGTGATCCAGTTTCTTCAATAGATAAGAAAAAAAATCACAAAGGGAAAAGAGGGATGTACATAATATTATGTACATATTAGGGTCATAAGAGTCATCAGCTAAATACAATGTGTGGACCTTGTTTAGGTCATGCCTTGAACATTCTGACCTTAAAAACCTTTGAGATACTCAGAGAAATTATAATTTTCAATGAAAATCACAATAGTAAGGTATTTCCCTGGTAATTTAAATTAATTGAATAATTAATGTTTAGTATTCTTTTATATTGCTTTCTAGTGGAAAGACCAATGCTTTGGATATTCCACAGATTCATGTCAGCTTTATCACATGTGACGTTGGGTAAACATGATCTCCTAGATCTCATATTTCTTATGTTTCAAATGAGAGTTTGAGGCAGCTTATCCATGGTACTATTTTTTAAACTTTATTTTTTTAAACTTTGTTTTAAACTGTTTCAAACTTTGGCTACATACAATAGAAAAAATTGTCACTCTATACACAGAAATCACATGTATACTCACATAAGCATGCACGATAATACTGTATAACCAAAACAGGCATTTCATATAAGAGCATTTATACTTGCCATATGGTAGTGTATTTTATTTTCCTGTCTTTTTTATTCTACTTTATTTCTTTATAAAAATGATTTCCATGATGCTGTAAGTTATTTTCCATTTGCCCTAATGAATTATAACCTGAGTTTGAAAAATGCTAGCTATAACACTTTTCCCAGTTCTTAAAATTTATAAATATTCAGCAATAGTGTTAATAATTTATGTATTTTTCAGTCAAATGAGCTTAGAAATATTTAGAAGTAGCAGAACAGGTATTTGTCAAAAGAAGGAAAATACAGGTAAATAAAATACATTAGGTCTACTGCTGGAGATTTTAATATATTACAGAAATGTAGAAAGGAATTACAAATAAAGGCAAAAATACCTGTATGGCAAAATGAGGGGAAAAATAGAACTGATAAACAAAATCTAATTGTTTATTTGGAAAACATTAAAGTAATTAATTACCATTGATGTAATAAACCTATGAAGATAACACCAAATAAAGCACTGAGAAATAAAAAGTAAACATAGCAATCAATTCAAATCTATTTTGCAATTATTTTGAAAAACAGTGCAGCTTTACAACAACTGAAATGAATAATTCTTAGAGAAATAAAAACTATCAAACTGAAACAAGACATTAAGAAGTTGACAAACCAATTCAGGGAAAGACAAATAGAAAATTATCAACTACTAAAAATCCCAATGCAAGAAATTATACCCATGTGAATAATTGACTTAAACTACTAAGAAAAACTGTTTATTACACAAATCTGATCTCAAGTAGAGGGGAGGATGAACTGTTTCCCAAATATAGTG
This sequence comes from Mirounga leonina, assembly GCF_011800145.1. Classification (NCBI taxonomy): domain Eukaryota; kingdom Metazoa; phylum Chordata; class Mammalia; order Carnivora; family Phocidae; genus Mirounga; species Mirounga leonina. The sequence continues at coordinate 36,789,426 of NW_023270415.1, read as the reverse complement.
AGTCACTGATGGTGGCTGAAATCATTTAGTAAAAAGCTGAATTTTCACTTTATAATGGATGAAAAAATTATAGTTGAGTCTACTAAACAATTTTGTATTATGTGAGTTACAACTATGCACTGTATGACTCCTGATTTGTGCAATTGGTCCTAAAATTGATGACGGCAGCAAGAAAGGCAAAATAGTAGTCTACTGGTCTTTTAGAAGTGAAGAATTCAACAGTCAAATAAGGTCAGAGTAAACAGCAGTCAGAAACACTTTAATGAAGATTTTACTTCAGGAACATGCAACTGGCTTAATATAATGGAATTCTTAAAACAATGCATAACATGATTGAGTAGTCAAGGTAAGCATATGATTTTTGAAATGCTATTTAACAACTCATTTAATTTTGTTTGAAACAACAAAAAAATAATTATATAACCATAATCTCACTACCCAGAGATAAACACCATAGTTGAGTGTGTACTGTATCCTTCCAGACCTTTTCATATATAGTACATAATATAATAGATACAGAGTATCATTATCCCCTATACCTCTACTGCCCCACCAGATTCCTTCTATTGTTCTGCATCCTGCTCTCTACCACTAGATCAGCTGAGGGGAGTAGAATAAAGTGAAGATACTGGTTCTTCTGATTTCCTCCCTTTGTGGGTTCGGGGCTTATCATAAGAACTGCCTACCATTCCTCAATATTTGGTCACTATTGTTCACAAGGTTGTCTGCTCTGTATGACTTTCTTTCTTTATGTTATTTATTTTTATGTAATGAATTACCCCTCTTAGCATATGAAAATAATAAACACTTAATTTAACTCACACTTTTTGTGAGTCAAGAATCCAGGATTGGTTTACTTGGGTGCCTCTGCCTTGGGGTCTTACATGAGGTTGTAGTCAGTCTCTTGGCTGGAGCTTCAGTCACTGAGATTTATTGGGGCTGGAAAATATTCTGCCAAGTTCACTCCTGTGATTGTTGGCAGCCTTCAGTTCCTTATAGGCTGTTGGACTGAGGACATCAATTCCTCTCCGTGTAGTGTGGGACCCTCCATAGGACTGCTCGTAACACGGCAGTTTGCTTCCCCTGGTTCAAGTGATGAGAGACCATGGCAGTGAGCAAGAGAGAACCAAAATGAAAGCCACAGTCTCTTTAAACCTAATCTTTGATGTGACCTTGCATTCCTTCTTCCATGTTCATTCATTAGAAGTGAGTCCCGACTCTAAAAAACAAACTGAGGGTTCTAGAGGGGAGGGGGGTGGGAGGATGGGTTAGCCTGGTGGTGGGTATTGAGGAGGGCACATTCTGCATGGAGCACTGGGTGTTATGCACAAAAAATGAATCATGGACCACTACATCTGAAACTAATGATGTAATGTATGGCGATTAACATAAGAATAAAAAAAAAAAAGTGAGTCCCGAAGTGCAACCCACACTCAAGAGAAAAGGGAAGCAGGTGAGGCTTATCGGGGCTTATCATAAGAACTGCCTACCATTCTCTCATTTCATGTCAACAGTACAGTGAGTGTGACTGCTCAGGTCATGCCATCTCTGGTTTCTTGTACTATTCCTCCTGCCTCAGCTACATTTCATTTTTAAAATTAAATTTATTTGAGTTATCCAAATAGAAGGTACCATCTATTTCCTGGTGGACCCTGACTGACAGAGCTAAATATTATATTTATACACGGGAATTTCATGTAGGATCTGGTATATTATTAAATATACACATATAGTTTTTTAAAATAGGTTCATAAAATAAAACTATTAAAGATTATAAATTCAACTTTACATATTTTAAGCTTTTCAGCTGTCAATATTCATTTCATACAGTTCAATAGCAGGATGATAATCCATTTCATAGCTATTTGGGTATTAATTTAACAAAGTCCTTCTATCGGACATTTAATTTGGTTCCAGATATTTGCTTTTATATTAAGTCAAACCTTCTGTGGTAAGTATGGGAGTGAAATTTCTCAGTGAGAGGGCACATGCATATTTAAAGTTTAAGGTATGCAGGATCAAATTGCTTTCAAGAAAGATTCTGCTAATATATATTTCCACAAGAAGAGTGTAGAAATGATTGTTTTCATGTATCCTTCATGGTATTGCATATTATCCTTTTTTTAATATTTATCAATTTGCTATTTTAAACATGTTATTATTTTAGTTTACATTTTTAAAAGTTTTATGAAGTTGAACAATTTTTCACATAGGCTATTTGTATGTTTTAGATGTTAGGAAATTGCAGTTTACTTTTCTGATTTGTAAGTCTTCATTTACTGAAGATACTATCTCTTTGCCACATTTTTTGATAATGCTTTGCTCTAGGTTTCATTTTATCTTCTTGATTTTATAAGTGTCTTTGTCAAAATATCTTCAAAAATTTTTAAGCAAAATATCTTCAAAATTTTTGTTCAAAAATCTGTCCTTTAGAGTTGATATCTTTCATAACTCTATTTCAAGTTTAATAACTTTTTTCCTTCACAAAGTTATACAGATATTTACCTATATTTTCTTTTAGTATGTTTACCACTTACTTTAAGGTACTTAAAGCTTTAAGCTTTCTTTTTCTTTATTCACTTGAAATCATCACCAACTACCCGGTTGCTGATATTAGAGATTTAGGAATTTTTCTAAACCCTTAATTCTCCCCCATCCCTCTTTTCCATAGCTGATAAAGCTCAAATGTACTCAGATCTCTAGTCCTTATTTTATTTTACTTTACTTTTATTTTATTTTTATTTTTAAATAATCTCTACACAAAACACAGGGCTCAAACTCACAACCCTGATATCAAGAGTCCCATACTCTACTGACTTAGTCAGCCAGGTGCCCCTTCTTTTGAGTGGAGATAATGCAATATAAGATGATGTGTAATGACTTTTTTTTTTTTTTTTTTTTATTTGACAGAGAGAGACACAGCGAGAGAGGGAACACAAGCAGGGGGAGTGGGAGAGGGAGAAGCAGGCTCCCCGCAGAGCAGGGAGCCCGATGCGGGACTCGATCCCAGGACGCTGGGATCATGACCTGAGCTGAAGGCAGTCGCTTAACCAACTGAGCCACCCAGGCGCCCGATGTGTAATGACTTTTTGACTTGTGTGGACTTTTAGCACGAATGATAAACTTTTATTGTGCTAAGCCATTGAAATGTCTGTGTTGATTGTTACTGTTACACAACCTATTGTATTCTAATTGTAGGTAGCAAGTTAATCAAAGGGTGGTTTAAGCAAAGTCTCTTTAAATGTGCACATAAGAAGATGGGGATTGGTTTCCAAATTTTTTAAGGAGGGTAAAACATATGGCTGAGTAATCAAAACTCTGCAGGCAGCTAATAAATCAAAATGAATGTCACATCTTCCACTGAAGCAAATTGCAGAGTGACAACCTTAAGGAACATTAAGATTAATTTTAAAAGTTTGTCAATCAACTCTATAAATATTCATACAGCAAAACAGCATGATCAGTTATTTTTGGCACTCTTCTGGGTCCTGAATTCATAACTTAACAGCTGAAGTTGGTACATATGTATACTTTGTGTAAGGTGCACTTTATTTCTTGGCAGTTGGTGTTCTTTCTTCTTAAATGTACCGAAGTACACACCACCCATCTGATAGACTGGGTTCCTACTGAGGGTAGAGAATTTGGATCTGTAACCAACAGAGAAAATTCTCAGCTCTATCAGGAAAATGTGAAAATAAAATTGAAGCTTGCCATGGAGAACAGGAACAGTTTTAGAAGACTGACTAGGCTTTGCTCAGGAAGAGCTCTCAGGTTAGTTGCTAAGTATGGCTACAAAGTAGCTTTAGTCTCCTGTGTGGCTAGCTGCGGGTGATGACAGGGAAATGATGGTGGAGTGTGGGGTAATGCTAAGTGAAATAAGTCAGTCAGAGAAAGATAATTTCACTCATATGTGGGATTTAAGAAACAAAACGAAACAAACAAAGGGGGGGAAAAAAGACAAACCAAGAAACAGGCTCAACTATAGAAAACAAACTGATGGTTACAAGGGGGGAGGTGGTGGCAGGACTGGTTAAATAGATGATGAGGATTAAGAAGTGCACTGAAGATGAGCACTGGGTGATGCATGGAATTGTTGAATATGGTACACCTGAAGCTAATATAACACTGTATATTAACTACCCTAGAATTAAAATAAAATTAAATGAAAGAAGTAAAAAAAAAAAAATACAGCTATGCTAATATCTAAAAATATTGGGGCACCTGGGTAGCTCAGTCAGCTAAGTGTCTGCCTTCAACTCAGGTCAAGATCAGTCCTGGGATCCAGCCCCACATTGGGCTCCAGCCCCACACTGGGCTCCCTGCTCAGTGGGGAGCCAACTTCTCTTCCCTCTGCCCCTCTACCCCCACTCATGCTCTCCCTCTCTCTCTCTGCTCTCTGTCTCTCTCTCAAATAAATAAATACGATCTTAAAAAAAATAAAAAATATTTGGGCTTAACTTGAGAATCAACATAATGGTTAAGATTGGATACAGAATTTAATTTTCATATCTACTTGTAGATGTTCAATTAGGGAAAATTTCTTATGTAATTTTTTAGTCTCTGATAAATAGGTAGTCAAGTTACTTTTTACTGTAATGTTAATTTTCACATGGAATATTCTGAATCAGCATCTGATAAGATTCTCATACTTTGTAGTAACAAACTACTCAGTTTCTTCTCTTGCATTTAATGAATGATGCTTTAAGGAAAATGCAAGAATGTGAATTATTAGTCCACTACAGTCTCAAATGATTCTGTGAGTATCTTACATATTGTTAGTTTTGGTGAAATTTACTGTGACAGTATTTTACTTGCGTTGTTGACCTAGTTGTTTATAGACACTATCCACCTCCCATCCCGTAAGAGTACTGTCCTATATAGATTTAATTCAAGTTACGCATGTAATTTTAACTGCTCCAGTGACCACACTAAAACAAGTAAAATGAAGATAGAATTAATTTTAATAATATACCTTATTTAATCCAACATATCTAAAATCTTAATAAGATTTATTTTTTTTTAAGATTTTATTTACTTGAGAGAGAGAGCATGAGTGGGGTGAGGGGCAAAGGGAGAAGCAGACTCCCCACTGAGTGGGAAGCCTAATGCGGGGCTCAATCCCAGGACTCTGGGATCCTGACCTGAGCAGAAGGCAGAGGCTTAATGGACTGAGCCACCCAGGTGCCCCCTTAATAAGATTTAAAGTATATAATAAAGATTTAATAAAAGCATTAATAATATATTTTATTATTTTTAAATTGATGGGGGGTGGAAATCCAGTGTGTTATACCTGTAAAAAATTTTAGTTTGAGCTAATTACATTTCAAGTGCTCAGTAACCACACATGGCTAGTGCCTACCTTATTGGACAGTACAACTCTATCTTAACTCTTCTTTTATTCCTTTCTTTATTAATCCATTTTTAGCCACCCAAAACTGACATTCATTCTCTGTGTTCTTTTTTCTATATGCTATCAGTTGGTTTCTAGTCCATACAGCCCTCCTGGTCCATAATCTTTATTAGGATGATAATTTATTGTTTTCAGAAATGTATTTATACCATGACTGAAGAATAGTTAACAGATAACGGCACAAACTTAAATTTTATAATTTGGTACATTTTTACATATTTATATAACAGAGAAACCACCACAGAAATCAATATGGTGAGGATAGCTATCTCCCCAGCCTTTCCTCATTTCTTTGTAATCTTGTTCTACCTGCTCATCCCATTCCCTGCGCACCTTCCGCCCGCCCCCAAGCTCTACTTCTTATTAGTACACATCCATTTGCATTTTCTGAAGTGTTATGTAAGTGGAAATACATCATGTACTTGTTTGCCTGCTTTTTTTGGGTCAGCCATGTATTTTGATGCTTCTGCTTTATCTTCTTTTTTTGGCTTACAAAGTATAGTGCTCTTTTGTTACTATGGTTGATTCTGGTTACAGTATATATCTTTAACTTAATCTCAGTGATATTGTATCACTTCATGTATAGTATAAGAACCTTCCAAAGGCAATCTTCCATTTCTTTCTCCTCAGCCTCTTATACTATTGTTGTATGTATAAAGTATAACACCAATACATTGACATTATTTTTGTTTAGACAGCCAACTATCTTTTTGAAAGCTTTAAATAAGAACAGAATTACATAGGTTAAATTACATAGGTTACTTGATATTTAAACTACTCTCTTATAAACCATGTCTTTATCATTTTTCATGCTCTTCATTTCTTTATATGGATCTGTAGTTTCATTTAGTATCATTTCTGCCTGAAGGAGTTTAACATTTCCTGCAAAACTGGTCTGTTGATGGTGAATTCTTTCAGTTTTTGTATTTCTGAATACAGTTATATTTTCTTTGTTTTTGAAAGGTATGGGTATAGAATTCTATGCTATTATTTATTGTACAGCTTTAATAATGCTGCTGCAGTGTTTTCTTGCTTGCATTGTTTTTAACCAGATCTGTGGACATCTTGGCTTTGTTCTAATATATGCAATGTGTCTTTTCTCTGGTTGCTGTTAAAATTTTTGTCTTTATCCCTGGTTTTAAGCAATTAAATCATTATCTTTTATGAGATTTTCTTCAATTTTCTTGTGCTTGGGACTTGTTGACCTTTTTTGATCTGTGGACTTACAATTTTCTTTGAATTTAGAAATCTTGGCTATGATCTCTTCAAATGTTTTTTTTTTTTTTTTTCCCTTCACTAATATCCTAGCTGCCCTCCCCCCATATACTTGCCCTCAAGAAAGAGATTCTAACTGGATTTATTGATTCCAGGATACTTATTTATTGTCTGCATTTTTCAGGACAGTGGGGTGATTGTATAGAGTCTAGTTCTCTTCCCTTTCCTGCCAACCTCCCTCTCTCTTTCATTCTTTTTCTCTCTTTGTGCAATATGGTGCTCTCATCCATTGGTGATCAGTTAGTGGTAAACCTGAGACTTTCAGAATAGGAGAAAATCTGCTTGAGTCTTGAGCCAAATTAATGCTCCAACCCAGCTTCATCAGTGTTTATTTTAGGTTAATGTCACTCATTTTACAATAGTTTGGTGATTTGATTTCTTCTTTGTCTCTGGTGTGTATAATTTCATTGGGAATTTTCACGTAAGACAATAAACCTGATTTGAGAATTCCTGAATTATCCAGCAAAATATCAGTAAAATTCAGTCAGCATCCCAAGGACAGGATAAAGCATAAATAAGCTAGAAGAGAGAATAAAAGAGTATATTAAATTTGGAACTGAATTTATATTTTATTCTTGAAAAGGAATACTTTGGGGACTTGTTGAAATAAAATTAAAGAGTTATTGAGGAAGCATTCATTTTATCCATAATGTTATGAGAACCATGTAAGGTAGTATTATTGTAAGGGTATTATAGTATTAAAAGGAGAAATAATGATGGAAAGAACAAAAGCAGTAGCAGTGAAAATTAAAAAAAAAGGAATATTAGGAGAAAATAAGGAATATTAAAAAAAGCAACATTTTGCAAGTTTAGTTGGGGTGGTTAGTAAGAGGAAACATGGTCTAGAATCAGGCTCAGCTTACTAGTTTGGACATCTGGGTGTATACTGATGATGTCATCGATGGCCAATTTGTGTGTGCTCCAGAGGCATATGGGTATAGGCTTATGTACAATTTCTGTTTTGTTAGCTTTACTAATATTGGTTTGCTCCCACTCAAGAAAACATATTATAATGTAAGTGAGTAAAAGATTTTTGTTATAAGGACTTACTTGAATCTCTTCTAAATAATTTGTAAATTTTAGTATTTGATTGGTAACAAATTATGTGTGACATTTCATGCAGCTTATGGAAATGGACCAACATGTTATATCACCACCAAGTTAGAAGTTATAATCTACTTTACTTGTGTTTCTACCTCCAGCTTAACTTGATTTGGGACTGACTTCTATTGTGACCGGGCGTATCATTCTAAAAGTGCTGATGACATTGTATCTTTCTGTTGGATTTTTAAGCCAATAGATTAAAATTAAAACTTCTTATCTCAGGACATACACATCTTCAAAATCACCCTCAATCTACTATTACAGCCTCATATTGGGACCTTTCCCTCTTCTTCTGTGACATTTCCAAGACATTACAGAACCTTTTGCAACTGCATTCCTTTGTAGATGCTCTTCCTTTTCTATGGAATGACTCACCCTACTCCTTTAGCTACTCTGGTCTTTAAAAATATCTGTTCAACTATCAGCTCAAATATCCTCTCCCTAATAAAATCTCTAATTTCCTTAATGAGAATTAGCTACTCTGCAACAAACTCTGTTCACATGTCTGCAACAACACCTATTACAATGGGCTTAAATTATTAAAATATTCAACAGCACATTTAATTGAAATTTATCTATTTCTATCTGTGTCTTATCAAAAATTTGAGCTTTTTAAAAAGAGACTGAATCTTATTTGTCATTGCAATTCAGTCCTAAATACAATGTCAGGTTCAACATAGGACCAATAAATTATTGAGTGGATGAAATGAAACAGTAATTGACGGTGTTGTTATAATCTGCTATATACTTTTTTTATACCTATATATATATAATATCTATGAATTAGTGAGGAATGGTAAAGTCCTGAATAATCATTGTTGATTTATTCTATTTCTTTTTTTCTCCTGTCAATTTTTGTATTTTGGCGCTCTGATTTTAAGCTCTTACATATTTTGGATGGCTATGTCTCCTAGAGTAGTTGACCTTGGCCCTTTTATAGTTCTGAAATATGCCTTTTTGTCTTAAAGTATACTTTGTCTGATAGGAACACCAGTTTTCTTATGATCTGAGTTTGCATAGCATATTTTTCCATGTATTTACTTTTCACATTTTTCCCCATATATTTACTTGATATTTAAACTACTCTCTTATAAACTTCATGTAGTTAGGACTTAACTTTTTGTTCAGTCTGGCCAATTTCTGCCTTTTAATTAAAGTGTGTACTATTTTTACATTTAATGTAACTAATGACATGGTTGGTTTTGTTTACTCTTGCTATTTATTTTCTATTGTCATTATATTCTTCTGTTGGCTTTTAGCCATATCTCTGTGATATGTAAAATAATGTAAAAGATGCTTCATCCTCATGAGAGTAAACATAAATATCTTTATTATGCTTGAAATTATAGACAATTTCCTGCCCAAAATGGATCCTTGGATTATTAACATACTTCTCCCAAATTGCTCATAAATATGTCTCCAAGGAGTTGAAAAGCACACTTTATCCCAAAAGCCTGAAAAATTATAAATAGGTGAAAATGTAAGTTCATCTACTGATAAGCATTAAGTTGTTTGAGAGCTTGTTGCTATAGCTACCTTGTCCAAAAGAGACAAACACCTGCTGTACTCCAAAGTTAAACATAATTTACCTAACCCATGACTTAATGTATGAGATGACTTTGAGTATAACCAACCAGAACTAGATGAGATAATGATGAGCCAATAGAAGAGAAGAGATTATTACTGCCCAGGTACTCCAGTCAGCATGTAAACCCAGAAGCCAGATGATATTGAACATCAATAGAGCATGGACTTCCTGAGTATCTCTCAAGTGCACTGAGCTGATTGATGGGCCCATACATATCAACCATCAGCAACTGCTGACACAGATCAAGGTGAACCCACCTGCAAGCAGGAAAGATAGCATGTGCATTCTTGTCCCTTCCCCTTTCTTGCTTGAATTGACACATAGCTTATTGCAGAATTTATTTAAGCTAAGTAGTGTTCCGTGCATTTTTTTTCCCTCTGTACTGCTTTCTCAGAGACATTTTGAAACCAAGGTTCAGTTTTGATTTTCAGGTGATTTTACCCAAATTAAAACAATCTTATTTACCTTTTTAAAAAAAATTTGTAAGTAGTTGTTCTAGTGATTATAATATGTATCTTGAACCTATTGCACTTATCCTAGAATTGATATTTACTACTGCAAGTATGATGTAAGGCATGTCCTTTTATTTTCTTCCCAATCTTTGTGCTAGTGTGCTAAATATTTTACATCTATTTATCTTACAAACACCATAATACATTTTTATTGTTGCTTCAGTTATCTTTTTCAAAAAGCCAATTTCATTTACATGCATTAAGAATTACCATCAGTTGTCTTTTAAAGATATTAAGAACAGAAAAAAAGAATTAGTCTTTTATCTTTCCACATATCACAGTCCTGGTGTTTTCCCTTCCTTCCTTTAGACCCATGTTTCCATCTGGTATCATTCCCTCCAGCTTGAAGGACTCCTCTAGTGTTTTTATGGCATAGGTCTGCTAGTGATAAAATCTCTCAGCTCTGACTTCTCTATAGTTTTTTTTATGTTGTACTTATTTTGAAGTATAGCTTCACTGAATATAAGTTTCTAGTTTTTAGTCTTAAAAAAAAAAATGTTGAAGATGTAATTCCACTGTCCTCTGCCAAGCATTGCCTTTGATGAGAAGTCAACACCTATTTTTATCATTGTTCATCTTACTATAACTAACACCCTTTTCCTCTGACCTCATTTAAAACTTTTTCTTTGGTTTTCAGGATTTGGACTTTGATGTGCCTAGTTGTGGTTTTCTTTCAATTAATCCCACGTGGGCTTCATTGAGCTTCTTGGACCTATACTTAAAACTTTTGATCAAATTGGAACCTATTTTTCATTATTCAAATGTAACTATTTGTTTTATTTCTTTATTTTCTGTATCAAACAAACCTATGTGCTAGACACCCTCACATTATCTCATGAGTCTTGGTGGTCTGCCTTCAATCTGATTTTAACATTCTTATTCATAACTAGTATCTGTATTTTCTTGTAGCAAAGATATTGTCTCATAATGCAGTTATTATATCACTGTAAATTTTTTTTTTCTACTAACCTGTGAGCTCACTGAGTGTGGAGAATTGTTATTTCTTTTTAATAAAAGTTATGGTTAAAGTGTTAGTGCTCTATAAAAATTTGAATGAGTCAATATCAGATGGGGAATGAGACTAAAAGCCACAGGATTCTGACACCAAATTCTCTATTTTTAGAATAAAATGTAGCATTTAAAAAAAGAATCCTATATATTTATGACATAATCTAGAAAACACATGTCAAAATCATTTCCTTCTGAGGTTACACATAAATGAAAATGCAACTATTAACACATTATTTTCTAAACCATATATAATAGAGACTCAGAGAAGAGATTTTCCCTCAAAGGAGACTGTAAATAATGGGGATTTTTTTTCTCAGACTAAAGACGTTTGCCACAGTGATCTATGGTTTACACCCTCACGTCAGATAGGCTTTCCATAGGATTAAAAGGTTTACTAAAAATACAGTCATTCATTGCGCACCAGTCATGAGCCTCGGAATTCACCACCTGGAATTTGTTCTAAGTTATACAACTTGACACTAACCTCAAGATGTATTAAAGTGACTGTCAGAGGTTTGCCACTGTGAGTAAGTGCACTATTAGGGTGTAAAGATAATGGCACTGATTTATTGTTAGGGAATCAACCTGGGAAATATGCTCTTTCTTATTTCCTGTTTTTGATTCTTGAGTTTTCTTGGTGGCACCAACAACATATTTCCTTTAACTCAGAATCATTACATGCAACATAAAAAATGGATGCATCTTAGCCCTAGGTCTGAATTATTTCTCTACAGTTATTAACAATGCAACAAGTTCAACATATATGGCATTAGCTTACACTTGTTCTGTAAATGACAGTATCAGATTCTAATCTTACAAATATTGAAGATTCTTTCCCCCCGCAAATTGTACCTCTCTTTGGGGGAAATCATGAATCACAGATATCTGTATAGGACAGTCTGTTCATCTGACCCACTTGAGAACATAATAGGAAAATTAAAGTTACATGTATGAGTAGGTTGAGATTGGGAACAGAGAAATGCTTGGGTATATGTTTTTGGTTTTTTGTGTGAAAGCTAAAAAATAAATGTCTAAGAGGGTTTCTTTTTATCTCTGCTGCAGGAAAAAGATACTCAGCTCCTTATGATAAATCAAGACTTATTTTACCAGACATTTTGAGATTCTCTGCTTTCCTAGTATAAATAATATACTAGTATAAATAAAAAATAGTGGTGTATTTCCTTTATAGTATTTATTCCTCTTAAATTATCTATTTGCTTATTTATCTTTTTACTGCCGAACAGAATATAAATACAACAATGAAAACACATTTTAATACTTGTTTATTAATATGATTTTTGCACTTACAGTTTTTTGTAAAAAATAGGAATTCAAAATTATATGTTAAATGGATGAATGAATATAATGATTGACACTAATTGATTTTTTAAAGGAGAATAATTTTTTAAATCTTCATTAGGATATTACCCATGGAATATTTGTTCCTCAAACATTTTTTAAGGCAGTCAGAGTATTATAATTAGTTTCTATGACAACATCATACTGGAAATTGGTGGTGGTGGTGGTGGTGGTGGTGAGGGGGACATAAGAGAAAATAGAAGAAAATAAATATTTTCAGCAGAAAGTAAATTTATTTTTCTCAAGAAGCTTATTTCTTATTCTTACTGTGGACTTTGTGCGTTGCTTTTACTGCCTACATATTTTCTAAACATATAGTAATCCATAAGTCACTAAGATACCACTTAGTAAATTGCTATTACAGTGTATTTATCATACTGAATGGTAGTATATTTGCTTAAAAGTGTAAATTGCCACCAAGTTAACACTGTGTGTGTGTATGTGTGTTGTGTCTTATATATATTTAACATTTTAAATTGCATATTTGAAATTTGTATACATATTTAAAATTAAATTATATAGTGTTAATAGGTGTCCTAACAGTGCTCATCTAGAATCTAGAACCTGGGAGTAATGTGAAGAAAAAATCTGACTTGAATATACTTTATTAAAATATTCAGTAAAAGAAAATGTTACTAAAATTCTTTTCTCTTTTTTTGGACAGCAGATGGGAGGGAGTGAATGTATACAGAGCATATCTTTGAATCTTGGGCACTTTGCCCAATTTGTTTAATATTCAAAGGTGTGTTTGCTCTGAGTTTGAACCTTAGATTCACTCTCTGCTATTTGGTTTCAGGAAAGCTTCATTTCAATCTACTCAATATATAAAGTGGGAATAATAATCCCTACCTCAGATCTTATGCATAAAATGTAAAGCAACTGATGTAGAACTTATTAAACAGTACCTAATATATGTTAATGGAATAATAATGGACTAATAGTTAAGCCAGTGACCAAATGACCAACAACCAATAGACAACAGTGGCTAGTAGACCAACAACAGTTGAGAGATTAGTCTACTCTGTGAGGCTTTGGGGCTGTATGCCACCAAAGGGAGCCAGCATCTATAGACTAAATTAATTATGACATCCTTGCAAAGCTTAACACAAAGGTTGCTGATTACTTATGAAGATGCAGCTTGCAACAGATGAAATTTGGTTGCGGGTGATTTGACTCAACTCTCTAAATTCAGGTTACTTAGCATAATTCATAAGCAGCAGGTGATGTGGAGTCTCAGGCATAAGTATCATATGCTAGAACTAAAAACTCTGAGATGAAAGGTTCCATATCTCATTACTAATCCCTGGAGCCATTTCATCTTCAGCCAAATCATAAATAATATATATCTCCCCTGGAGAAACTAAAGACAAAAATACTGCCGTAAAATACAGCTGGTATCATAAATCTGTTACAAAATCATACCATAGTCATTATTATAAAACCCAAGTACTTGGGCCCTACTCACATTATAACTTCCTGGTCACTTAGTTTAGTGTAACATTACAAAAGTAGTATGTAGGATTGTTTCTTAGCATAAGTTCAGGTACCAATATCTTAGCTCAAAATATCAAATTTTTTCAACTATGATAAAATAATCTTTTAATATATACTTGTTGGATTATATACTAGAATGTTATATGATTACATTATAGTTATATTGACTATGGTTACATTCCTAATTATAGATATGTATTTTAGGAATATATTGAGTGTAATCATTAATGACACTTCAAGGCAATGAATATTTAGACTTAAAATCAGTTTATTAAAAAATGAAAAGAATTAAGTTTTTAGGCTTAACTGAAGGGAATTTAAACTGTATCTGTCTTCACCCCTCCCATGTATTTCATGTTTCAGTTATGTGAATAAATAGAAAGGGAAAAACAATTTGTAAATGATAGATGCAAACATGTGTCTTGTATTACTGATCTCATCGGTGTCTAGACTAGAAATTAGAAAGGTAAACTTACTGTATGAAAGTGCTCTCAGATGAGCCCTGGAAGAGTTTTTAGTAGAATGTCTGAGAGGCCCGAATGAAGAGGGACCAGATACAAGAGAGTGTTCAGCTGAATAGCTTAAACAAAATTTTTGTTACCAAGATTAGTGCCCTAAATGGGAAGGATATTATGTTTCTGTATTACCTGGAATATGTTTAGGGAAAAGAAATTGTTTTCTATAAAGGATAATTATAGTGATCTCACTTTATAACAGTTGTTAAATAAATTCTTACAGGGAAGAGTATGCATCCAAGATTCCAAAATCAGGTGAAATAGGATTCTAAAAACTTGGTATAACTCCATATACCTCTGCAAGCAGGTCTCCAGTAGGAAAAAAAAAAAAAAAAAATCACACTTTCTAATTTATTTTCTATTTCAGTACTTCTGACTGATCACCTAGATACTAAAGTTGATAGGTACCATAAAATGCATGAATAGATTTATTATCAGAAGTAGTATACTAACACAACTCAAAGCAATTCAAAATGTAACTGAAATGTTCTAGCCATTCTGTAAAGCCATTGAAAGAAAACCGCTAGTGTCTGGGAAGTTTTACCAGGAGGGACAATATCAGCTCATTGGGAAGAATGATCCTAGCTGGCTCTTAAGGAGGAACAAAGTTCCCATTTCCTTGCAGTGTGGAAACATTGAGCGGAAATGTCTTTCGGAATGGTGGCACCCATAGATTCTGTGGAACTGCTGACAGTGGCCTGACCAGAAAAGGGCAAGAGATGCCCCCTCACTGCTTCCTCTCAGAATCATTACTTTTCTATTGATATTCATAATAGCAGATTTGTAAAGGGGTTAGTCCTAATTTTTGTCCAGGGTGGTTGCATATTTTAGCAATTTAGAAGTCATCCATCTTAATTGAACATTCTTGTGTCCATTGCATTTTAACCTATAATGATTTCTAACCAAGAATAACAGACACTTTACATCAAAATGGTCCAAAAGCATTTCCAGGTAAGTTAGGCTAGCAATTTAGTTACGTGTGTTCCACTCTTTACCAAATCCTCACTGCAGTGATGAAATGATGCCAACGTAGGAGAAAAATATGTAAATGCCAGGAACAATGGAAGGTTATCTACCGCATCTCACAGAAATTTTGAGGAATGTCTCTTACAGTTGGGGCAGATGAGAAAAGATTGAAAACTGCGTCCCCTACTGGGCCAGTTTACAACTTTGTTTCCTGATATTTCCCAGTTATTTGGGGAATTAAGTGGAGACTTTGGCAGACCAGATAAAACTTTAATTTGGAGACATGAAACCTGAAAAAACAATTCTTCTGCGTTTAAAAAATTGAGGAAATGGACCTTTGGAAATAATATATAATTTCAGAAAAATGATTTGAGATGATAGAATAATTTTGAACAACCCAATAATGTGAGATACATTTTGAATGTTCTCAAAGAATTATCCCCAAGAGAAGTACTAGGACAAAATTATTTTATTTTCAAGTTCATGTAAATGATTGGGGAGCATATATTCCTTTTTATGTAAATTATTATAGGACATAAAAATATGTAGAGCTTCTAAGCTTCTTTTATGAATCTGACATAACACGAACACTTGTAGATGGTACAAAAAATACATTTATACATCAATCTTACCAAGAGATATATGTGTACATTTCTGAAATTAAGTGTTTAACACAGATCAAGCCATACAGCCATATATGTATGTATGTATGTGTGTTTATATATATTTATATAGATATATAAAATAGCCAATAGTACAGATGACAATAATAAAAGGATAACTTATCCCTAAGGCATCTATTCATATGTTCTATCACATTAGGTATGTACAATGGAGAAAAGCACAGGATTCTCTTGATAAACTTTAACAAAAAAATGTAACCAAATTCAGTAGTACTTTTTAAATATTTTTTAAATCTTGAATTATATTTAATTGTGTGAAGTGGGGATAGTTTCGTTAAATGCAAGACTAGGACAATGATATCCTTTATCACTGCTATTATATAATAATTTAGGGGAAGGTGTAGCCAAAGGACAAAATGACACAGGATAAAATAAATTAGATATATGAACTATTATGAAAAAATATAATTAGAACAATCTCTATATGATATGATTATCTACTGAGAATGCCAAGAAGGTAATAAAAACTGTAAAAAATAAATGGAATAGTGACATGGCCTATTACAAAATCTCTATAAAATCAAATAGCTTTTCTGTATGCCATCAATAACTCCTTGGAAAACATCATGAAAAATGACTTTATCACAGTAGCAATATAAAACATGAAATACTGAAGAATGAGACTAAAAATAAATGCACTAGGCTTATTTGTAAAGAAAACTACAAAATTTTGGTAACCATAAATTTTAAAAATGGTTGATAAATAATTAGAGCATGAAAATTTTCTGTATAACAACTTACAAATACTTAACATTTTTAAAGAAATCTGCAAAAGATTGCCTTTTAAATTTATAAAATAGATTTTTTGTTCTGTAAGACAGCATGTATAAGTAGATGGATATACACTGCTTTAATTTTTTAAAAAATGTGTATATCAGCAGTACCACAAACAAAATTAAATTTCACATAAAAAAAACATAACATCTACAATGGAAAGACATTAATATCTTTCCTATATAAAGAACTATTAAAAATCAGTAGAAAGGGGCGCCTGGGTGGCTCAGTCGTTAAGTGTCTGCCTTTGGCTCAGGTCATGATCCCAGGGTCCTGGGATCGAGCCCCGCATCGGGCGGGCTCCCTGCTCCGCGGGAAGCCTGCTTCTCCCTCTCCCACTCCCCCTGTTAGTGTTCCTGCTCTCACTATCTCTCTCTCTGTCAAATAAATAAATAAAATCTTTAAAAAATGGGTAAAAAAAAATGAGCAATCCATCAGAAATACATATATATGTTCAGTAAACACATTGAATAGATTTAGGGTTAGTAGTAATCTAAGACATCCGGATGAAACTGTGCAGGGGTTCCAGTTTTGCTCATTAATTGCTAAATTATTTTAATAGTGTTATAGATGAAGAAATGATAAAATAAACTTTTGAGGTAGTTTTTATATTATTATATTTTATTATTTTATTTTGTTGTTGGTTTCAATTTATTCCCCCCCCCCGTAGGATGTTTTTTAATTATTATGTTCAATTAGCCAGCATATAGTAAATCATTAGTTTTTGATGTTTTTAGAAATAGACATTACTAAGGTTTTGTTGAAGTGTGGGTGTCTAATATGTCTGAAAATTTTGTTTTTAAATGTTTGCCTTGCCAGTTACTAGTTGTGGTTATGAGCAAACGAGTACTTGCCATTTCCTACTTTCCTCACCTATGCAATTTGGATAATAATGCCTAACTCACAGGATTGGGAAGATTAAAAAAACCTTAATATAATTGCCTGGTAACATGATTATCAAGTAAACAGTAAGTGCTCAATAAATTGTTATTACTGTTATTATCACTGTATCTTTGTTTATAATCTAAGGACCTTTAAATTAGGCTTCAATTTATCTTCCTCCTTTGTTTTTTTGGTAACATTCTTTAAAATCTATGAATAAAGAGCTCCTCTAATTTTTTATCAATTTTTAGTTGTTTTTATCTTTTTACATCCCATAGTATGTCTTGAGCAAAGCAGGACAGTCTGTTTAGTGTTTAAATAGTGTCTGCTTTAGGTGTGATCCAAGTTCTCCATTTGGAATTGTTTTCCTGAAGCTGTATATTCCATTAAGTTTTTCCAGTCTGATATATGAAGCTCTCTCATATTGATAGATTATTAATACATATATTCACAGAGTATTAATATAACTAAATCATATTTAACTTTTTAATGAACTGATGTGCACTCTGTGAGGTATAACCACACCTTGAGTAAACCTCATTGGCTACCATAGTGTCAGTGTGCAAAACTCTGGCATGCACTCTAAGAAGTCATATGACTGCACCTTTTCAATTTTAATTTTAAATTTTATGCACTTTGCTGGGAGTGTAAACAAAGTCCTCATTTGTCAATGCAGGTTGCTAGCTGATTTAACTTTGGCTAAGCTTTTTCCTCTTACTTTTGAATCTGCAGTACATATAAACAGAACCAACTCTTCACAGGTTTTGAAGCAGAGATCATTTTTCCTCTCTGCTTGCATTCCTTTTCATTCAGTATGCCTCCAGTCCCTTTGCCTTCTCTCCCCACTGCCTCATGCCATTTCTTTGTGCCTTAAGTAGGCCTGCAATCATTGGAGAAGCCCTGTTTGTATTTTCTTAAAACACTCTCCCAGCACTAACCTGTCCTGCATTCCCTTTCTTTAGGTTCCTGCTAAATTACTAAAGTTAATCTGAGTTAGGTTAAATCATTAGCTGGCCTTCCTAGACATTACTGGATTTGAGTGTTGTTCCATCCTGGTAACATTCTACTTCAAGTATGACCTTTAGCAACTAATTGTAATGTTTCAACAACAGCTTAAACAGTAAGGAGGGTCATTTGGATCACAGGGTCTTGTGCTCCTTTTTAAATGACAAGGCAGGGCGCCTGGGTGGCTCAGTTGGTTAAGCGACTGCCTTCAGCTCGGGTCATGATCCCAGGGTCCTGGGATCGAGTCCCACATCGGGCTCCCTGCTCTGCGGGGAGCCTGCTTCTCCCTCTCCCACTCCCCCTGCTTGTGTTCCCTCTCTTGCTGTGTCTCTCTCTGTCAAATAAATAAATAAAATCTTTAAAAATAAAAAAATAAAAATAAATGACAAGGCATATGTGAATGTTTACACCATGTGTTAGTTTTCTACTGCTGCTCTAACAAGTTATCACAAACTTAGCTGCTTACAACACAAATTTATTTTTCATAGTTCTCTATGTCAGAAGTCTCAGTAGACTCAGTTGATTTCTCACCTCTAGTTCTCACAAAGCAGAAATCAAGGTGTCAGTCAGCTGGGCTCCTATCTGAATGTTCTGGAGTGGGAGGAATCCACTTTTAGGATTATTCAGGTTGTTGGCAGAATTTAGTTCCATACTGATACAGGACTTAGGTACCTGATTCCTTGCTGTCTGTCTGTTAGCCAGGAGTCATTCTTAGCTTTAGATACCATCCATATTCCCTGGCTCATGGCCTCCTTCCATCTTCAAAGCCACCAGTGGTGGTGGGCCAAGTCACTCTTATAAAACCTTATGTATGACAATAGGAATTCACCTACTTTCTTCTTGGAGGATAGGAAGCAGCTGTATGTAGACAAGGGATAACCTTTGGTGGCTGGTGAGGGGAGAGAAAGCCTTGTTTATGCATTTTTACTTACCAAAGAATAGAAGATGGATGTCTTGTGCCATATAGGTTGTGGTTTCCATGACCTTTGGACTAGTCCATGGCAGGAGGGAACTTGTTTCCTATACAGAAGCTCAGATCTTATAGCAAAGATTTTTATTTCTGGTGTGGGGCCTCTTTTCTCAGCATATTCTGCAGGGCCCTAACTGTCTATGGACCCTCAAAGTCATGCATCCACAAAAGCATGGCACTATATACAAAAGCTGTTTTACAGGTGAGCAAAATCATCAAACATCTGTAGGGAACTGATGCTTGTTCCCACCCCTCCATTTCCCCCTTTGTTTCCTCATTCATTCATTCCATAATAACATGAGAAGGCTTTACTAAGTTTCAGGCAGTACTTCGTTGCTAGGGCTACTTCTGTTAAAAAGTTAGACAAATTCCCATCTTTGAGAAATCTTCTAAGTTGATAATGGAGGCAGTCAATAAATAAGCAAATAGATAACATAGATTGTGAAATTGCGACACATTATTTAGAATAATGTGATGGAGAAAGTGAGGGATAAAGATTGGCTGTTACTATAAACAGGATGTTAGAGAAGACCTCTGCAGGAAAAATGCACACAGAGGGATAACCATGCTTCCAGATATCCTAAACATTTTAGAGCATTACCCAGGTGGGACATGTCTTGAAGCTATTTTAACAACAGTAATAATGGTAGTAATAAATTTTTGCATGAATAATCCTTTACATTTTTATAAAACGATAACTTCTAAAAAATTATTTAAAACTCAAAGCAATATTTGACTTACTAGACATGGTGAGGTTGCCATAGTTTCATACTGGTGGGAAAATATAGATCTTTATTGCTTGTTTCCACTTAGAGTCCAGAGGGAAAGAAAGAGAAATTTTAAAGCTTCTGCCAGTTTCATAGAACAAAAGGTTGAGACCCAGAGTAGCTGGTGTTTTTGTTTTATAAAAGTATTACTGGGCCTTTGGATATGCAAAGTTACAGAGGAGATCTAAATTCCTTTGCAGAGTAAAATAAGGGGTATGGAAATGTCCACGATTGTGGGGGTCTGAGAAAATGGAGGGGAGAGGAGGGTGATTTTATCATTATTTTTTTATGAAAAGGGGGTTGAGTCACATGGAAATATAAATTCCATCTCACAGATATTCATCCAAAATAGAAACTGGGAAAAATGAAGAAAAGGAATTGGGTTCAATGCCTAGGATGATAGAGTATGGAAAAAGGTGACACAGATGTAGATGATAGGAATTATAAATCAAACTGATAGGGTAGATGCTTGTTATTAAGGCACAGGAGTTAAAAACAAACAAAAAATAAGTCCTTTACCCTCTGAATTGCCAGACACTGTGGGATTCTAGGCTCTAAGGGCGCATGGGGTGGTGTTTATGCACAGTTATTTTAAGTTTTAGAGGATAGGTGACATCAGCTGACACCAGGATTATATTCACCTAGTGGTTCTGCATCTTCCAAACAGTCCTGTGAAGTAGGTTTGAAATTGCATCCTCTAAGAGAAGAGGAAGAAGACAAGTTGGAGTTTATTTTCCTTTGAGGGCAGGGTAGAGGTGCTACATCTTGGTTCTTGCTTTGTTTTGAACTCCTAGTTTTTCTTTTTCTTCATCCATGTCCTCTCTTTTGTCTCCTCCTCTTCTTTTTCTGCCTCCACTTCTTTAGTATTTTGACATTCTCGACATCCTTTGTTCATGTTCTTGTACATTTGGAAGATAGGAAGTAGTTGTTGTAATGGCCAACAATTCTATTTCCTGACTTCTGGGCACTAATAGCAACTTCTGGATTTTCTAGATCACATCTAAGTTGGTGACACCTAATTTCTAGTATTAAACTCTTTCTGCTTTATATACTTTGTATACTTTATATACCTATACTGGGTTCTGTTTTCCTGAATAAAAATGACTGATAGAGTTATTTCTGATCCTTTTTCCAATCTTTCTAAAGTACTTTTCTAAAATGCATTTTGTTAAAGAGCTGTTTACATTAGTGTGAATGCCTAGGGAATGTTGTCATCCCTTCAAAAAGTTGTAAAAGTCTTACAGCTCCAAAAAGTTTGCAAAAGACCTGAGTGCAAATAAAAAATCCATGTCCATTAAGCTCCTGGAGTAGAGTCTGGTTAATAGCCTGAACCCAAAATGACGTGGGACATGTGTTATCAGTAGGGCAATATTGCCTCCAAGAGGGCAAAAATTGGTTCTTGATCAGGAGAAAGCACCTCTTTTTATATATAAAGCATAGATATACAGACAGTGGTGCATAAACAGATACGCAGTTATTGGTGGTATTAAAATTTTATGAAGTGGGGGTGATTAGGAAAAACAATATTGCAAAAGACTCCTCAGGGGAATGATAATGGGGGGGAAAACAGAAACTTTCAAGAAAAGTAGAGGCTAATTAATTCCAAGAAGGCACTTAGAGTTTATTTCAGATGTACCATGGTAAACACTATGGGTGCCCCTGCATCATTCAAGAAGATTCTGTAGTCTATTTTAGACCATTGATTCCCATACATGGCCTTTAAAATCATAATTTCAAGATAACAGGGTCCAGAAAACTGCTACCTTATGGAGGGCTCCAGTGGTTCCATAATCAGCCAGGTTTTTATAATTGCTGCTTTACTGTAACTGTAATATCCCGTGATTTCTGGAAGGCCAATTCTATATAGCTCTGTGAGGCTGGAAAAAAAATGAAGATAGTGAACCTGATTGTTCTCTCTGGGGGCTGCATCTATGTCCATCTCATGTTCCAGAAGCAATGATTTCTTGGATATATTTTCTTGTAATTTCTTCTGTTAATTCCACTTTATATGCTCTCAATATGTTTTACTTTGCTCTTAATACGTTTTACTTTTTCATTATGAATAGCTGATAAAATGTATATATGACTTCTAGAATATTCAATTTTTATTGAATTTTCTTACCCTTTCTCACCCCGCCATAGGCCAACGTCATATTCAAAGGGATGATATGTGCTTATGAGAAAACTGGATACAATTAAGTCCTAAAAAGATCTCTTAGACAAGGACATATGTCAGTCCTTAAGGAGAACTGTAATACTTTTGCAGTAAAGCTTTTGTTAATGACTATAAATATCATATATTTAAAAATGAGTAACGTTTCTAATTAAGAAATTTCACTAAACAGGAATTGCTCTATTGATTTTTTACCCTCTATGACAATACATCCTGAATATGGAAATACTTCCACTGTGAGGAGATGAATCATTTTTGGTTTATAAGAGCACTGTCAGAGGGAAAAACAGATATCAGTAGACGAAGTTACAACCTAAATTTTTTAAGTAACAAGAGATACAAATAGGGAAGATTTAAATGGATAATATGAATTATGTGTTGTGTATGTTTTTTTTTTTTCAAGTAAATTGATGAAGTTGTAGATCTTATTATTTTTGGGGACACACAGAAAACTGAAACCAAAGTGAGAACCTCACCATCAGAGGGGAGGGATCTTACAGCCTTCCCCAGACACATTTTTGCTCAATTTTTTATCTAAACATCAAAAACACATTGTATTATTTTTTTTTAAACCCTACTTCATTTTGTACTTGGAATTATTGACCATAAAATCTGCAAGGAATCTAATAGTTCATTTGGCTCAATTTTATTTTACTAATGAGGAAACTGAGGTTCCAAAATGTTAAAAAGAAAGGTAGAATTGGAATGTTCCAAGTCTTCTTTCTATACTCCATGTTACAATCTTGTGATGTTTGATGTCGTTAAATGTGTCTCCATAACTACATTCAATGCTTTCTACCTCAGATTCTTCTACATCTCCAGAATACTTAGAGCAAGAAATAACCAGTGACATTTGGCTAGTAATGACTGCTTAGAGTGCCGTGTCTTGGGAGTCAGTGAGACAGATCTTCACATGGTTGGCACAGTCTCATTGGTCAAGTCTCTCCCTACATGTGACCACTACATATAGATAGGACTGTCTGACTACTGTCTTCCATCACCCATTTCCTCAGTCACATTCTATTTCCTTTCTTCACTTGTTTTTCTAGAACTTCTCATTATCTGAAGTTATCTGTATTTCCTGTGTATCGTCTGTATAGGGGCCAAGGGCTGGCTGCCCAAAGATGGGCCACTCTGACATGAACACTATTTTGAGTTAAAAGCAATCAAAACTTAACAGATTCAGGAAAGGCTCTTTACCTCCCCATCAGCTGCCTGTGTATACCAGGAAGAGAGCTATTAACAGAGATTGCTCCTTACCTAAGAAATTTATCTGCATAACAGGGCAAGCTTTGTTTTTCAAACATCTCCTCTCACCTTCCAGCTAATGTTCTTTCTGCTCCTTCTGTTCTCATACCTCTATCCCTCTACTTAGCTCTTATAAGCCTCATGTTACCTCACTGTCTTTGAAATTTCCACATCTGTGTGGATTCCCCTGGATGTATACTATTAAATTTGATTTTCTCCTGTTAATCTTTCTCATGTCAATTTGATTTTTAGTCCAGCTAAAAGGACCTTAAAGGGCAGAGGAAATTCTTCTTCTCTGACACCTTCTTCCTCTAATAGAAAATGAACTCCAAGAGAGCAGAGATTTTATCTTGCTCATTGTTGTGTTGTGTCTGCCAGGGTTTATTAGAGTGCTGGCATATAGGAAACACTCCATAAATATTTGTGAAATAATTTTTTAAAAAATACATGTACTACATTGCATGTCTCCTTATGTTTCTAAACTCATATTCACAACTCTTGCTAATTGAATATTTTTAAAACTTCCATTAGGAGTTCAATATTTAAAAATTCCTTTTTTTTGCAAAAAATGTTTTAACACAAAAGGTATTTGGCACATCTTAATTCATTTATATGATGTCTAGAGCAGGTTAGGTTTTCTAAAAGCAGGAACTATCTATACACATTTAGTGTATACTTGGATAGAATTTATCGATCCATTATTATTGATTCATATACCATTTGGGGAACAGTGATCAGTACTTATGGGATAAAAATAGACAAGGAGGATTTAGTGAGTAGATTTTTTTTTCTGAAGACCATAGAATAGAGTCTGAAGCTCTTGCTGTGATAATAAAAAGTTCTATCATTCACACTGGTGCTATCTACTGAATTATATAAGGAAGAAATGAAAGCCAGTTATCATAAACCAAATATGAGCATTGCATATTCAGGAAGAAACTGTTGTAGATGAAAACCTGTAACAAAATGCAGTCTTTTTTGTAGCTAAATTCCATTCCTTTTTACTTACAAAAAAGAACTTTTTTAGAGATTATACTTCATTATCACTTCATTCTATATTCATTATCTTAGCAACATTGATTGCACTAACAATTCCAGATACAGTGCTTGGATTCAATCTTCAGCTTATTTTTTTCACATCTACCTTCATTAGATTTTTTTAGGTGCTACCCACACATCTATCTCCTGCCTATCCATTCCACTCCATTTCTACTATTATCTCCTCACTATTATCTTTCTCTCAAATTAACTACAGTAATCTCCTAACCGGGTCTCCTGGTTCCCACCTTTCCTTCTCTGAAACTCATTGTTTACAAGGTAGTGAGTATAATACTTTAAAATGTAAATCAAATGAAAATTATACATCAAATTTGTATCTTTGTACTAGAATATACACTCCAGGAGAGCAAGGACTTTCTCATCTGTGTCCACTGCTATATTCTGGCTCCCTGTGATAAGAGATGATTGGTTCTCAAAAACTGTCTGTTGAATAAATGACTAATGAATACATCTTCAAAAAAATGTTGGTAGGCAGGGACAGAAAGTATTGTCCCTGGGGAGATCGATGAGCGACCAGGATTTTCTCCCTTGTCAGAATGCCTCTCAGTCTCTCTGTCTGGCTCCTTTCTTCATCTTGTCTCACTCTCTGCATCACTATCCCTTCTGTCTGCACCCTTTGTTTTCCCTCTCTCACTTGGTTAGTGCTGCTTTAATTAAGTTTTTACTCCATATGCTGCTTGTCTCAGAGGAAAGAACTTGTCTGTAATGTTCATCAGTGGGATGGGCCCTGGGGAGATTAGCAATGTGTCCTGTTAACTGATGTTTAAAACATAGGATATTTGCCAAAAAACTGTGCACATATTCCATCCTACCAGGCATTGCCTGTTTTTACATGACATGGATTTGGAAAACCCGTATCACCCAAGCTACCTTTGTGACCAGTCTGTCACAGATCTCTTAAAAGCAGGATACCAGGCTTGAACCCTAGTTCTCTAGGGATTAGTACTGTCTTTGTTATCAAAGAAATATTCTACAATTATTGCTTCATTCTTCATTACATATTTTGACAGCCTCATCAAATTTTTGACTCAAATGTTGAAGTCTCTTTTCCACACACATTGTCATTATATCAGGTAATACACATGAACTGTTTAACATAGTATATGGCCCATAGCAAACACATAAAAATGTGATATTTTAAGAGTTATTAATTTAGTTAATTGCTAGTAAAATAATAAACAATTTTCTTTAGGCACTTTCTACTCCCTACAGACACAGCAAACTCTGCTACTTATGGTCTATATTTCTCCATTTAATTCACAAAGGTAAGTGTCTGTTAAAAGCCTTTCTGAAATCCAGACATACTATATTTATTCTGTTGCTCTGACTGGTAAGTTAATGGAAAAAAATCCTCTAAGTTTCTTAAATATATTATCTCATGGGAATAGGCACCACTTCCTGGTATAGAAAATCATTTTAACTGTGAGACACAGAGATTCAGGTGGCCTTTAGAGTTGTAGATCATCACAGGTGACTGGAAAAATAGGGTCTTAAGGGGAAAAAGACAACAACAACAAAATAAACCCAAAGCCCTCTGCTTTTCTGCCAAGTAAATTAAATGTCCTCAAATTATATAGAATTACATAATGACGAGTCCTGGGAAGTATTACTGACTGTACCTCTGTTTAAAAAAAAAAAAAAAAAAAAAACTTAAAATTTTTCCTGTTTGGGAATTCTGTTACAATTCAATTTACAAAATTGTTTTGGTCACTGTGGACAGTTTATGTTTTCTTTGGATGCTGAAGAAAAATTGATGATGACAATGATGGTAACTAAAGAAAATTCATCCTCTACTAGGACATTTTACATATAGGGATTCATATACAGAATATGGATTGACAGTGTTCACTTTTACTATTTCTACTCCTATTTAAATTAAGGGTAGGAGAACTGGCAAAACTTTAAACACAATCTGAGTGCACTGTTAATAAATTCCTTATCAAAGAGAAAGTTCTAGCTAAAACAAATATTCAGGAAATAAATGAAATGAGTACTATTGAGAAAAGGTAAATATAATATCTGAATAAATATTAGTAAAAATAAATAAGAATATAAATAATTGAAAAAGTAGGTAAGAAGAGTTCTGGGAAGAGGGCATTTTAGTATAAAACAAATGTCTGAGTAGAGATTAAATATGTATAATATTTTATTTCTTGAAAGTCTGTCCACTAAATATTATTGGTTTTTTTTTTTTTTTTTTCATCGAGCTCTGTCCTGAGCCTTTTTCTTATCCTCCTCAGTTCTTCTAGGTGACTTCAAAGTTTCATTGACCATTATGAGCTACTGATATTTAAATTGCTATATCCCACACAGCAGAAATTCTGAACAACCTGCATGATTCTTTATCCAAATGTCTAGTGGCCCTCTCCTTATGTGTTCCCACAAGCACCACAAACACACATATTCAACCTGGATTCACCAATTCCCCCATAAACTTTCTCCATTGTGCCCCAAACATGACATGATCTCTGCCTGGTATACAGGCCTTCACATTTCTAGACTCTCTTCCAGAGATAGTCATCTGTTCTTTTTGTCTAATGCCTTCTTATCCTCACGTCCGAAATTAGACAGAATTTCTTCTAGGGAATCTTTTCCTGGCTAAGTCTGGGATCTGCTACTTCCCTCTGTGCTTCCAATCACAGGGTACTTTACCTGAGTTCAGACTAATTAAAAACCTTCTATCGAAATTGCCTTTATTA
Organism: Mirounga leonina; assembly: GCF_011800145.1. Taxonomy (NCBI): domain Eukaryota; kingdom Metazoa; phylum Chordata; class Mammalia; order Carnivora; family Phocidae; genus Mirounga; species Mirounga leonina. The sequence continues at coordinate 36,761,932 of NW_023270415.1, read as the reverse complement.
TTGTCTGCATCTAGCAGTGATCTGGCACCTGGTCTGTTGTGTTCACTTGTGATATCCAGAATTGAGCACAGTGTCTGGAATAGAGCAGGTATCCAACAATTAAATCCATTTATTAGACCCTTCCTGAGTATCTACTATGTAACAGACACTATATTAGGTAGAAAGGACCATACAAATATTAGTAAACCTTATTCTTATTCTCACGGGCAATAGAAGAGAGTACTGCTAGCCAAATAATTATACTAAAGGATGAAATATTGTAAGAGCCATAAGATAAGCACACATTTAGTAGTGATGAATTGATTATGGGGCCGAAAGCAAGGGTCTGCACATCAGGATTCATAGTTGGAAACAAAATCATAGGTGGCTGGATGAGGAAGGAATGATGTTGGGTTTTTTTTTAATTCTTTAAAATAATTATTTACGGGATTATTTTATTGATTATCTGCTATTCACTAGTTTTGCAATACACATCTCATTGAACTCATTTGATTCTCATAGCAAATATGTGATATGGAAATTATTGAATCCTCACTCCAACCCCATTATTCCTACTAATCAAAGAAAAGGTTAAGGAACTTGGTGGTTAAGTGCTAAGTTTAGAACCTAGATCTGCTGGCTCCAAATGAAATGCTACTTAGTGAGCCTCTAAATGATAAAGTGTTAGAAACTGTATTGGAGTGATGCAGATGGATCAATGGCCACTGGGTGGAAAAGATCTAAGAAGCAGAGTTTGGTCTTTTGGGCTAGAGTATTATGAAATGGTTAAATGTGTCTGAATGCAGGTCCATCTGCTGTTTGAGATGTGGCTTAGTAGAAGCTCAAATAGTGAGACAGACACATCTTGTTAACAGGTGAACTGTCTCCTTTATTAGCAGAGGCACTGTTGAAAGAGTTTTACATGCTACACTAATAATAAATAAAACCATGACTAATTTAAGCCCGAGCCTAGGCTGAGAAGGCTTCATGTCTTTGTACAGCCATCAACCTGGTTAAATAATCCTTTGGACTCCTCTGTGAGTCTGAATTAGTGTTTCTGACCCATCATCTGAAGCCAGAGATATTTTAGAATCATTCAGTTATCATGACAAAGTCTCAGAAGCTGGACAAAATGGAAATAAAAAGTAACTTAATGAGTATTTAAAAAAGGAGAAGTAAGATTTCTAGTGCTAAGCGCTGACATAATATTCCACCAAGACTTGAGATGAGCCATGAGTAAACACAGGGAATCACCACTGTCACAGGTAAATTTTTTTAATAGTTCTTACAAAAATGTAACTTCCCCTTTACTTGTCTGTATTCCCTCCATCAAACCATAACTTCCTTGAGAGTAACGTCTGTATGTAATATACTCTCCATTTTAATCCAGCATTTGCTTGGTTTGGCACACAAGAGGTTCTTGATAAATTTTGAATAGGTAATCAGTGTAGTTTATGTGAACAATAGTTTCACTTTCTAGAGGCATCTGGATAGACATGTATAGGGAGATTTCTTTTACTGCTGCTCACGTTTATATCAATTACATGAATTTCATATACATTTGTTAAATAAGTTTAAAGCTAAATAAAATTATAATGACTGAATTTGGTTTTGTACAAAAATATTTTTGAGCATCTGCTATTTGCCAGTAAGTTTTCTATTTGGTTGTGATGTATCAATGAACAAAATAGACCTAAACCTCTGGTCTTGCACTGCCTAAGATCAAAGATAATTTATTTTCTTCTTCTGTCTTTTCATACCTGTAGATCCCAGAAAAAAGAAATTGTATAATAGTCAGATTTCATAACCATCAAATGAATCTGCATAAAATATGCATTTATTTATATTTGTGCCCAAGCCCACCTTCAACCAAAATAATTTGATTCTCACTGAATAAATCAAAATAAAACATTAAGAGTATTTTAAATGGCATTAATGGACCCACTAACCACATTTTGCCTTTCAGTTTAATCACATTTGTTAATTACTTAACAATATATAATGTAGAATTTCATCTGAAACCATTGTTTTGAGACTTCCTTCAACACATTCTCAAGCTATAGCATTTTTAAAACCTAGTTGAAGAAACTTGCATGTTTGAGACAGAGTTTTAATTTAAGTGGAAATGATTGATAAATTAAATGTCACAAAATACTTAAACATGTAACATTTTCTGTTCTTTGAAGGCTTGGAACACCGAAACATTTGGAAGAGAGACAGGTGTAGTTATTTTGACCAATATGCCTCCACATACATAAAGGGCATTTTATAGCATTGCATTCTTTAAAAATGTTACTGTTTAATCACACCCATCTTGTACTTTAAGTAAGAAGGTAAGGAAACATGCCCAGTGCTTCCATTGAGGACAAAACTGAAGATAACGGGTGAAAGTTTCTAGTGAGGTAAACATAGACTCTATGCCAAGAACCAACCTCCAACTATTTCTAGTGTCTAATAAGGAAATAGTCTCCTTTGCAAAATTGTCTATTGCAGATGCAAATTAAGGAGAGGAGAACTTCTGTTAGGAATACTGTAGAGAGGGTTTGTACTTTGAGAAGGAAAGTGAGCTGTAGCATGCTTCTCAAACTCAACTGGGTGTAAGAGTCAATAGAAAAGTTTGTTAAGAAGAGTTTCTAGGGTTTCAATTTCAGGTATTTTTATTTAATATGTCTGGGATATTGGAATATTCAAATTATGCTTTGGAAAGCCATGAACTTGTCTTCTAGAAGGGGCTTCAGTGGTCACCACCCAGAAGGTGGATGACTGAATGGCTTGGAAATGGGGCAGGTCTTTGGGTTACCAACCTGAGCTACAATTTATTTTTTTACTTTCGGGAGTTTTTTTTTTCTTCCCTCACAAGAAGTTAAAACCTACCATCATAGATCACCTTAAAATTTCCTCGTAATGCAAATGTACTATACAGTATTAGATACTATAACACCACTATCAATTAATTTGTAAATTTGACTCTACGGTTCTCTTCGATGATAAATGAACTTGACCACTAGTAACTGTTAGCTGTTTTTGATTGGGAACTGAGTACAACAGCTTTGGGACAACCTCAGAAATCAGATAATAATTTTTGCCCTATTACTACTGTTGATTTGATGGATAGAAATCATTCATCTTAACCTGGACAGAAAAAGCTATCTGCCTGCCACTTCATCCAGAGTATATGGTAACAAGTGAATAGATTTCGCTACTAGGAATTCCTTTTTCTGTCACAGCTTATTTAAATAAATCAAGTTTAAAATAAAACAAAAAAGCAATGAAATTTCATCATTTTGAAAAATTTTAGCTCATGCATCTGTAAGTATAGAGAAGACTTCAGTAAGAACCATGTCAAATAATCTTTCTCCCTAGCATCTTATATCTGTAAAATTGATCACTACAAATACTCTGGAAGGTCTCTACTGTTTCATTCAATCCTTTGCAAAAGTTGTGGTGGAGTAAGAGGTGAAGGATTTAGACAATGTAAAATGGAGCCTGGGACATTTCCAAAATCCAATAATTAATGTCAACATATCAAGTAATCTTCACTGGAAGACTGGCACAGCATTTTAACTTTTAAATACTAATAAAACAAAAAATAAATGGAGTATACTGTGCCCACATGAACATGCCCACATGAACATGCAAAAAATATAATAACTTTACATCCTAAGATATTTAATTATTTCACAGGTATCTACACATGTGACTTCTATTTTATTTTTTTATTTTGTCTATTCTTTCCCTATGTTATCTGGCATAAATACAAAAAGAATAGAACAGCCTGAAGATCCAGGATAACAGTGTCTGCTTTAGAGGCAAAGTGTAGATTACCTGGGTCAAATAATTTACTTCCTGAATTGACTCAATCTATCAAAAGGAAATTGATATTGGAAGGGAAAATAGAAGAAAAGAAATTTAACAGCTTATAATGCATTTTTAGCTGTTCAAGGGCTAGATGAAATATAACACTTCCCAGGTTCTCAATTAAACCTTTTATGAAGATTGATCTCATTAAAAATAACAGGACTAATATTAATGCTTTTAATAATTTACAATTTTTATTTGAAATTCTGAATGCATAAAAGAAGTGTACAACTTTTTTTCCCTCACATTTAAATTAAATGTGTGATTCTCCTTTTCACAAGACTGTGTACCATATGAAATATTTTTGTATGATGAAAAATTACTATAGACAGCCATTTTATGTTAATTCACAAATAATTTGTAAAATATGAAATTTTTAAAATCTGTATTTTGTAATTATAATTTTAATATTTTCAATATGCCTATGTAAGAAACTAACAAATTTAAGATTATTGAGTAACAAAAAGTACGGAACACAGACATCTATATATTTCAGAATAGAGTTTTTTAAGTTAGATGTTATAGTAAGAACACAGTCTTAAGGAAATGCATTGTCTAATCTTTTATGTAATATTAATATTATTTACTTTTTAAAGTCAAATGCATGCAGTGGGAATACCAGGTTTTAGTCCACCATAGAGTGTTGTATTCTTCCACTTGAACCTTTCTTAGCTTCAAAAGAAAATCGTAAATAATAAGACACCAAAAATTAAGATAAAGGTGTTGATAATTTGAGATATTTAGTGATTTTCAGAAGCCATGTAAAATGTAAACACTGATTTTTAGAGATCTGTTTATTTCTTGGAGGTTGGCTTTTTAGAAATAGCAAGAATCTATTTCCCTGATTGTCAAACAGAACCACAGGTCTATAAGGAAAAGAGTTTTAGAGAGACTAGAAGTTTTCCTGCATAATAATGAATTTTAGGAATTGTCTTTTAGGAGAGATCAATCACCTTGACTCTTTACTACCTCTTCCTGAATAAATAAATTGCTTCATGATAATCCCTGTACTGGTATTATAAATTACATTTTTCATAGCTCAGTTGATATTGCATATATAGAGAGCTCATTAGCTTGATGTTTTAGGAAAAATTTCACAATCATTCAAAGGCCAACCTAGTTAGGAAAGCTATCCTAATATGTGTAGGCATTTTATTTTATTTATTTATTTTTTAAATTTTATTTTATTATGTTATGTTAGTCACCATACAGTACATCATTAGTTTTTGATGTAGTGATCCACGATTCATTGTTTTCATATAACACCCAGTGCTCCATGCAGTACGTGCCCTCCTTAATACCCATCACCAGGCTGACCCATCCCCCAACCCCCTTCCCTCTAAAACCCTCAATTTGTTTCTCAGAGTCCATAGTCTCTCATGGTTCATCTCTCCCTCCGATTTCCCCCCCATCATTTTTCCTTTCCTTCTCCTAATGTCCTCCATGCTATTCCTTATGTTCCACAAATAAGTGAAACCATATGATAATTGATTTTCTCTGCTTGACTTATTTCAGTTAGCATAATCTCCTCCAGTCCCATCCATGTTGATGTAAAAGTTGGGTATTCATCCTTTCTGATGGCTGAGTAATACTCCATTGTATATATGGACCACATCTTCTTTATCCATTCATCTGTTGAAGGGCATCTTGGCTCTTTCCACAGTTTGGCTACCGTGGATTATGCTGCTATGAACACTGGGGTGCATATGGCCCTTCTTTTAACTACATCTGTGTCTGGGGCAAATACCCACTAATACAGTTGTAGGGTCATAGGGTAGCTCTATCTGTAATTTTCGGAGGCACCTCCACACTGTTTTCCAAAGTGGCTGTACCAACTTGCATTCCCACCAACAGTGTAAGAGGGTTCCCCTTTCTCCACAACTTCTCCAACATTTGTTGTTTCTTGCCTTGTCAATTTTTGCCATTCTAACTGATGTAATGTGGTATCTCAGTGTGGTTTTGATTTGAATTTCCCTGATGGCTAATGATGATGAACATTTTTCATGTGTCTGTTAGCCATTTGTATGTCTTCTTTGGAGAAGTGTCTGTTCTTGTCTTCTGCCCATTTTTTTGACTTGATTATTTATTTTTTGGGTGTTGAGTTTGAGAAGTTCTTTATAGATCTTGGATACCAGCCTTTTATCTGTCATTTGCAAATATCTTCTCCCATTCTGTGGGTTGCCTCTTTGTTGTGTTGACTGTTTCCTTTGCTGTGCAGAAGCTTTTTATCTTGATGAAGTCCCAAAAGTTCATTTTTGCTTTTGTTTCACTATCCTTTGGAGATGTATCTTGAAAGAAGTTGCTGTGGCCGATGTCAAAGAGGTTACTGCCTATGTTCTCCTCTAGGATTTTGATGGATTCCTCACATTGAGATCTTTCATCCATTTTGAGTTTATCTTTGTGTATGGTGTTAGAGAATGGTCAAGTTTCATTCTTCTGAATGTGGCTGTCCAATTTTCCCAGCACCATTTATTGAAGAGACTGTCTTTTTTCCATTGCATATTTTTTCCTCCTTTGTCAAAGATTATTTGACTATAGACTTTAGGGTCCATATCTGGGCTTTCTATTCTGTTCCATTGGTCTATATGTCTGTTTTTGTGCCAGTACCATGCTGTCTTGGTGATCACTACTTTATAATATAGCTTGAAATTGGGCAATGTGATGCCCCCAGCTCTGTTTTTCTTTTTCAATGTTTCCTTGGCAATTCGGGGTCTTTTCTGATTCCGTACAAATTTTGGGATTGTTTGTTCCAGCACTTTGAAAAATGTCATTGGAATTTTGATTGGGATGGCATTGAAGGTATAGATTGCTCTGGGTAGCATAGACATTTTAACAATGTTTATTTTTCTGATCCATGAGCATGGATGTTTTTCTGTCTTTTTGTGTCTTCTTCAATTTCTTCATGAGTGTTCTGTAGTTCTAGAGTATAGATCCTTTACCTCTTTGGTTAGGTTTATTCTGAGGTATCTTATGGTTTTTGGTGCTGTTGTAAATGGAATCATTTCTCTAATTTCTCTTTCTACAGTTGCATTGTTAGTGTATAAGAAAGCAACTGATTTCTGTGCATTGATTTTGTATCCTGCCACATTACTGAATTGCTGTATGAGTTTTAGTAATTTGGGGGTGGAGTCTTTTGGATTTTCCACATAAAGTATCATGTCATCTGTGAAAAGAGAGAGTTTGACTTCTTCTTTGCCAATTTGAATACATTGTGTTTCTTTTGTTGTCTGATTGCTGTTGCTAGGACTTCTAGTACTATGTTGAACAATAGTGGTGAGAGTGGGCATCCTTGATGTGTTCCTGATCTTAAGGGAAAGGCACTCAGCTTTTCCCCATTGAGGATGATATTCACTTTGGGTTTTTCATAGATGGATTTTATGAACTTGAGGAATGTTCCCTCTATCCCTGTACTCTGAAGAGTTTTAATCAGGAAAGGATGCTGTATTTTGTCAAATGCTTTTTCTGCATCAATTGAGAGGACCATATGGTTCTCTCTCCTCTTATTAATGTGTTCTATCACATTGATTTGCAAATGTTGAACCACTCTTGCATCCCAGGGATAAATCTCACTTGGTCTTGGTAGATGATCCTTTTAATGTATTATTGGATCCTGTTAGCTAGGATTTTGTTGAGGATTTTGGAATCCATATTCATCAGGGATATCAGTCTGAAATTCTCCTTTTTGAATGGGTCTTTGACTGGTTTGAGGATTAAGGAAATCTTGGCCTCATAGAATGAGTCTGGAAGCTTTCCTTCTGTTTCTATTTTTTGAAACAGCTTCAGGAGAATAGGTATTATTTCTTCTTTGAATGTTTGGTAGAATTCCCCAGGGAATCCATCAGGCCCTGGACTCATTTTTTGGGAGGTTTTTGATCACTGCTTCAATCTCGTTACTGGTTATGGTTGTCAATTTCTTCCTGTTTCAGTCTTGGCAGCTTACAGGTTTCCAGGAAGGCCTCCATTTTATCCAGATTGCTCCGTTTATTGGCATATAGTTGTTGATAATAATTTCTAATAATTGTTTCTATTTCCTTGATGTTAGTCGTGATCTCTCCCCTTTCCTTCATAATTTTATTAATTTGGGTCCTTTCTCTTTTCTTTTGGATAAGTCTGGCCAGTGGTTTATCAATCTTATTAATTCTTTCAAAGAACCAGCTTCTAGTTTCATTGATCTGATCTACTGCGTTTCTGGTTTCTAATTCATTGATTTCTGCTCTAATTTTAATTATTTCTCTTCTAATGCGTGGCTTAGGCATCATTTGTTGCTTTTTCTCTAATTCTTTAAGGTGTAGAGTTAGATGTTGAATTCAAGATTTTTCTATTTTTTTTTTTGAGTGAGTCTTGGATGGCTATGTATTTCCCCCTTAGGACCGCCTTTGCAGTATCCCATAGGTTTTGGACCGATGTGTTTTCATTCTCATGGATTTCCATGAATTGTTTAAGTTCTTCTTTGATTTCTTGGTTGACCCAAACATTCTTGAGCAGAGTGGTCTTTAGCTTCCAAGTGTTTGAATTTCTGCCAAATTTTTCTTGTGATTGAGTTCCAGTTTTAAAGCATTATGGTCTAAGAATATGCAGGGAATAATCTCAGTCTTTGGGTATAGGTTGAGACCTGATTTGTGACTCAGTATGTGGTCTATTCTGGAGAAAGTTCCAGGTGCACTTGAAAAGAATGAATATTCTGTTGTTTTAGGATGGAATGTTCTGTATATATCTATGAGGTCCATCTGGTCCAGTGTGTCATTCAAAACTCTTGTTTCTTTGTTAATTTTCTGCTTAGATGATCTGTCTATTGCTGAGAGTGGAGTATTGAGGTCTCCTACAATTAACGTATTGTTATCGATATGACTCTTTATTTTGGTTAACAGTTGGCTTGTATAGTTCGCTGCTCCCATGTTAGGGGCATAGATATTTGCAGTTTTTAGATCTTCTTGTTGGGTAGACCCTTTAACAATGATATAGAGTCCTTCTGTGTCTCTAACTATAGTCATTAGCTTAAAATCTAATTTGTCTGATATAAGAATTGCTACCCCAGCTTTCTTTTGAGGTCTGTTGCCATGGAAGATGGATCTCCATCCCTTCACTTTCAGTCTGGATGCATCTTTAGGTTCAAAATGAGTCTTTTGTAGACAGCATATGGATGAATCCTGTCTTTTTATCCAATCTGCAACCCTGTGTCATTTTATGGGAGCATTTAGGCCATTCATGTTGAGAGTGATTATTGAAAGATATGAATTAATTGTCATCATGTTGTCTGTGAAGACCTTGTTTTTATAGATGGTCCCTGTAAATTTCTTTTCGATGTCACTCTTGGGGTCTTTCCCCTTTTATAGCACCCCCCTTAATATTTCTTGCAGGGCTAGCTTAGTGGTCACATATTCTTTCAGTTTCTGCTGGTCTTGGAAACTCTGCATCTCTTCATCCATTCTAAATGACAGCCTTGCCAGATAAAGTATTCTTCGCTGCATGTTCTTCTCGTTTAGTACCTTGAATATGTCTTGCCAGGCCTTTCTGGCTTGCCAGGTCTCTGTGGATAGGTCTGACGTTATTCTGATGTTCCTCCCTCTGTACATAAGGAATCTCTTCCCCCTAACTGCCCTTAAGATGGTTTCCTTTGTTCTAAGATTTGCCAGTTTTATTATTACATGCTGGGGTGTTGGCCTGTGTTCCTTGATCTTGGGAGGGGTCCTCTCTGCCTCTAGGACCTGAATATGTGTTTCATTCCCCAGATTAGGGAAGTTCTCAGCTATGATTTGCACAAATATATCTTCTGGTCCTCTCTCTCTCTCTCCACCCCCTCAGGGATTCCAATAATTCTGACATTGGAATGTTTCATGGTGTCACTTATTTCTCTGATTCTATTTTCATGGATTCTGAGTTGTTTTTCCCTGGCCTCCTCTTTCCCCTTTTTATCTATTAATTAGTCTTCAAGGTCACTAATTCGTTCTTCTGCCTCACTGACCTCAGCTGTTAGATTATCTAGATTAAATTGGATCTTATTGGTAGCATTTTTAAGTTCTGCCAATTCAGCTTTCATTTCTGCCCTTAGAGACTCTATGTTGCCATTAATTGATTTCTCCATTCCAGCTATTGTCTTCCCAATTGCTAGCCTGAATTCTATCTCCGACATCTTGGTTATATCTGAATCCATTTGTAAATCTGTGGCATAAGTCATAATCTCTGAGTCTTTCCTATTTTGGGGGTTCCTCCTCCTAGTTATTCTGTTGAGGGGTGGTTGAGGGAATGTATAGAGTCCAATTATTGACCACAACCCAAGCAAGATGCACCTGTTTTCTAGGGATCTTAGGGTTGCTGGCCTCTTGTTTTCCCAGCCTGTCTTCTGGGGAAGGGGCCTGCTGTGCTGTTACTCAGGCAACCCTGTTTGGGCAGAGTTGCCCTGCCCCCTGTGGTGGGGGATGGGCTCAGTGAAAACCGGTTTTTGGGGGCTTTTGTTTTCTGGTGGCTTTCTCTGGCAGCTTTCAGTATCTCTTCTGAGAGTCAGAGCAGAAGAGACCGTTTCCAACCCTCTGCCTCAGAGCAGAGAGATTGCAGTCTATTCTTCAGTGAGCTCTCCAGGCCACACTGTCTCCGTTTCTGTCTGTGCTGCTATAAACTGCAGTGTCCTGGGTTATGCCTCCCTCAGCAGTGCTCTGCCCTTTGTGCTTCTAAAACTGCCAGCCACCCCCAGTTCACATACATGACCCCACCACTCTGGGTTTCTGTCAGAGGGGCTGCCCTAAAGTCCTTTCCCTGCTGCTACCGGTCTGCAAGTCTGTGCCCTGTCCCCACCGTGGGAGACTATTGCTCACTGGTGGTGTAGGATCCCCATGGCCAGGCTCCCTCCTGCTGTTGTTTATCCTCGATATCTGCCCACAGAGTCACAGCTCCCCGCTGTATACCTCAGAACAAGCAACCTGCGATATTCTGTTTATAGATCCAGATCTATTTGCTTATATCTCAGGCTGATTTTGTGGGTGTTCAGAGTGGTCTGGTAGATATCCAGCTCAATTCCAGGTACCGGTTGGAATAGGTCCCCTACTCCTCCACCATCTTTTCCCCCTCCCCCATGTGTAGGCATTTTAGATTAGTCTCTGCCCTACATTCCAGGGTTAAACACCCATGAGGAGGTTCACCTCCTATTTTGAAAAGATTCAGAGGTTTTACAGAAATGGTGTCTCTCTAAACAGTTTCACCTCTGTCATTGCTGACAGTCTACTTCTTGCTACCAAGCCTTGTTATGCTGCGGTGGTGAAGTGAAACTGGTTGGTAGACATGCAGGCAAGAAGCTAAGAGGAGAGGAACACTATTGACTGCTCTGCAAGGTTATTATTTGGCCACATATCTATCCAGTGTAGTTTCCTGAAGTCTTCAGTTTGAGTCAGCAGCAGTAGAGTTTTTCTCTGAGCTACCTCAAGATTCTGAAGATAATAATAGCAGCTTTTATCCATGGGCCTCAGAAAATTAGACAAACTGAAGGATCTAGGAAACAAGAGAATCCAAATTTTAAAATGTTATATATTTTTAAAAGACTTTATTTATTTGAGAGAGAGAGTGTGCTGTAAGGGTGGGGGCTGGTGGTGGCAGACTCCCCACTGAACAGGGAGCCCCAGGCAGGGCTGAATCCCAGGACCCTGAGATGATGATCTGAGCCAAAGTCAGACAATTAACCAACAGAGCCACCCAGGCACTCATAAATGTTATATTTTTTACAACTTTTTTTCTTAATGTTTTCTTAGTGTGTCTGACCTGTAATATTATTAAGGAAAAATATACAAAAGACCCTAAACATAGTGTTCTAAAGAGAAAGCCAATAGTAGCCATATATGTGGTAATTTAATTTATTACTTTGTGAGTAGATTACATTATAAAATATATTTAGGTATGTAAGACCTCTATAAAGTTTCACAAATTACTAATAGACTCATATATTTCTAAGTATTTCTTTGATATTTGACTTACATTGTGTTTTCATGATAACCTTATGTAACTATTTTTCTGATCAAAAAGACTTTGGCTATATAACATATATTTAATTAATACTTTTAATCATCTGTGTATGATGTACTTTCTACTTCAGCTGATATACATGGGTTTTTAAAAGTAAAATAGTTTCTAGTATCCAATAACTTACCAACAAGTTGAAGATAATGGATATTGAGACTAGTAAACATGACAGTATTGTAACTAATAGCAGTATGTACTTATTCAATTACAGAATAGGGCAACACAAATAAAGCCTGGCATGATAATTTAGTAAGCTTCAATCTTATAGACTGTTGTAATAAGGAAACAAATGTAGGGTTCAGTCTATGCCTATGCAAATAATTGTAGCTTTATAATAACATAAAGCACTCTTGTGCTTTATACTATATAGCACAACTTTATAAAGCACATAAGAACTTCTATGTTTATGTATAATTAATATAAATTGTCTCAAACTTCTCAACAGTAAGTAATTTTATGATAATAAATTACTGTGAAATAAATGAATGTGTGAATGAATGATACATATCTACCAGACATTCCTAGGCCTAACTTCCAGTGACTAAGAGAATGGAGGTTACATATATACCATATCTAAATACAAACTTAAATTTATGCAATGACAGTACACTCAGAAATATAAAAGTGAGGGGTTGTGTCCAGATAGTGGATGAAGCACATGCTCCTAACTTTTACCCTGAAAATTTATTTTGATATTTCAGACAATAAATATTTTCTAAAGGAATAGTACCAGCCATAGAGATTGAAAGAAATGTCACTAGTCTGCTAGCATGTTGTTTAGAAATATGGTTTTAAATGCTAATAGTAACTACCAAAGAGTTGAAGGGTGTTACCTCTGAGAGAAAAAAGAATACAGAATTGAGAACACTTATGTTTTCTTTTTCTTGTAATGTCTTTTATTGTAACAAACTTGTTTATTTTTTAACTGTGTGGCTCTATATTTAACAAAAATAAAACATCTTAAAATAATATAATAATAATAATACTTCTAAAGATTGCCCAAAATAAAAATGGGTAAAAGACCTAATAGGCACTTGAGAATAAAGGATATCTGAATGACTGGTAAATATATGAAAAGATGCTGAAAAGCATTAGTAATCATCTAGGAAATACAATTTGAGCCCATAACACTCTCTAGAATGGCTAACAAAAACAGTGACAGAACCAAATGTTGAGAAGACTGACTTTTCACACACAGCCAATGAGGAGTGTAAATTGGTACCACCACTTTGGAAAACTATAGGCAGTGTCCCCTAAAACTGAACATATGCCTTAGCCCATGACCCAACCATACCGGTCCTGTGCATAGGCCTATCAGAAATATAATTCATTCATGTTGGAAAAAAGTCAAGCTCTGGGATGTTCATGGCAACACTATTAATCAGAGCTCATAATTGTATACTACTCAAATGGCAACTAGAAGTAGAATGACTGAATGCATTCTGATATATTTATGCAACAAATACTGTACAGCAAGGAAAATGAGTTAAAATTACATGCTACCATAACATGGTTGAATCTCACAAACTTAATGTAAAGAGAAAGAATCTGATCATAAAAGATATATACAAAAGATATATACCATAAGATTCCACTTATGTCAAGTTAAACACCACAATTAATATATGGTGTTCAAGATTGTGATTGGTTTCCATTTAGGAGGCTGTGACTTGATTGGAGGTCTGAGTGGGGCTTTGGGGGCATGCTGGAAGAGTCCAGTTTCTTTGTTTGGGATGCTGCTTGTGTGGGTGTGTTCAGTTTGTGGAAATCCATCAAATTATGATCAGAGCTCTTTTTTATATCAATGTTAGATTTCAAGATAGAGTTCAAAATAAGTAAGGAATAAGACAGCAACATTTCCTAGATCTGGAGAAATGTATAAATGTTCAGACTGAAAAAGCCGACTCATTGACAAGTAGGCTGAATGCTCATTTGAGTTGAGATCTGAATGACAAAGAGTCAGTTTTATGAATTCTGAAGAAAGAGCTTTCCAGCCAGAAATAGCAAGTACAAGGGTGCCATGTATGTTTTGAGTAACAGAAATTAGGACATGATGGAATGCGAGGGAGAGTGCTCAGAGGGCAATCAAATTCTGAAAGATGTGTTGTTTGTTTTTGGCCATGTAATGGAGTTTGGATTATATTTAACATGAAGGTTTTATGCAAAGTAGTAACATAAACTGATTTACATTTCTAAAAGACCACTTTGGCTGTTCAGCAGAGAATGCATGGGGGATAGAAGCTGGGGATCATTTAGGAAGCTATTATGGTAGTCTCTGTGAAAAAATGATAATGGCTTAAACATGGGTTTTAGCAATGGTAATGAGCAGAAGTGGATTGAATCTGGAGATACGTTGGAAGTAAAAATGCTAAGATTTGCTTATGATACTTCAGGTAAGATAAATAGTCAAATCAAGAATTATTCTCAGTTATTTGTTTTGAGCAGTGTGTGGATGATGGCACTGTTTACTGAGTTGGATTGTACAGAGGTATCAACAATTTAGATTGTCGAGGAGCAAGACTTCATTTTGTCTATGTTAAGTTTGAGACCTCCAAATGGACATTTTCAGATGCCTACTTAAATGCTCTGTAGAACAATCAGTTTTTTACAGCCATGAAAAAACCAGCCATGTTTATACAAAAACTTCATCCTGTGAAATAATTTACTCTACTTTTAAAGAGGGACAATTGCCTTTCCCAAAATGTTTGCTTGCATCAGAGGATTCACTATAGCATGTAATCAGATTTCTTTTTTACTCATCTGTGTTCTTAATATTAATTAATTCATCATGGTGTTGGCATCCACGTTGGCTTCAGTGTATCACTAAGTAGGTGTAAATATACTTTGTTTATTTCAAATATCTCTTTCCTTAGGAGATGGTTCTTACAGGAGGTTGCTTGAGTCCTCCCATAGATACTTCTTTTATCAGCGTCCCAATTAATCCTCTGATCTACATAAACATAAGTGAAACCAAAGAAAACAAACTTCGGGCCTAGGAAAGCATACCTGGTAACTCTCACCCCATAAACCATTGCTGTGGCTGCAGAATTCTCTACAATAATCCAGGAATCTCTTTCAAATTTCTGGAAAAATGAATAATCCTTTAAAATAATTTGGTGTTTCTAAAGGTGTTAGTTATCACTGAAAGGCAACAACATTTCTGTCAGTGAAAGAAGTGTATATAACCTTTCTACCTAACACACCAGGGGCCGGGTAAGATAAGCCAAATTTCATGTCTCTTCAATGAAAACAAGTGCTTTATCAACAAGGTGAAACTTTCATTTATGAGGATTAGGTCTTCTGGTATATTCAGGTGTTAATGAACTTCATTAGAATAACAGGTTCAAAAAATCCCTGCAAATGGGACTTTTTATAGTAATGGGGAGTTAACCTGTTTCCATAAAAAGTTAATTTATAAATATAGATTGTCCAACTCCCAGGTTCCTGCATAAACTGCATCTTCTTTTTATCGTGACATTGATTGGCCCCTTGTTTTCTTTCCCTAGGGACCCCAAATCCTGCCAAGAATATCCTCTCTCTCTCTCTTTCTACCTCTCTGCTCTGGCATGCACTAATGGACCTTCATTCAAGAATTTCATTCTTCATGATTTAGTACATTAAATCTGTGGAAACTAATGATCTGCCATTGATTTTTCTTTTGTTCTGAAGTCTGGAGACTTCATAAAATTAGAATAATTTTTTTCTGTTATTTTAACTTCCCTAGCTACGTATTTGTATTTGTATTTAATCCTTTGTATCTGTTCCTTAATTTTCAATCATTGCTTGACCTAATGTTAAATTGCTGGCTTCACATGAGTACATCCAGAGAAGTGGCCTAGCAAATACTTTATATGGTAAAATCACCGTAAAATACTGTACATTTGTCTTTGCAACATTAAATATACGATTAGATTATTCAAATACTAGTTCATTCAGTGTAGCAAAAATCAGCCAAAACTAACTGGCTATTGGTTATTTTATTCTATGCATTCATTTTTTTCAACAATCCTTTTCATAGTTGTTATTCTTTAAATGTTGAAAGGATTAGACATGATTATATATTAATACATTGTTAGTCATGGTTTAACATATAATTTTATTTTCAAAGAGAACATATTTATATGGCAGAGGTAGTGAAGTATGATAAGAATTAAAAAGTAGCTTGACTCCTGTATTTATTTGTCTAAAACATTCCATAAGGCATGGTTGAAGAGGATAGATAAATATGCAACAATTTATGAGGAAGCTTATATGTCATACTAGAGAGCTTACACACACACACACACACACACACAGAGGTTTTTTGTTTTTTGGGTTTTTTTTTTGGATGAAAATTTCCCTTTCTAGTCCATTCTGTTAGCCTTCTGTTTCTATAGTTTAATCAAACCAGCAGAGCTAAGTAAGAAGTGGTAAAGAATGCCAACATAGACTTTGAAATCTGAGTAATGTTTTGAGAAACAGAACTGCCTCTTCTTAGAAGCAGTGGCTGCTGTGCTTGGAGATATATTCTATTACAATATGGCCTGAATTTGAACTTCTAATGTCTATTTTAAACATAAAACATACTAGAATCATTTGGGTATGTTCTTCAAACAAGGTAATAAAATAATTTTAATATGTAGTTGTTTTGAGTCGGAAAACTTTTTTTGTTTCTCAGTAAACCAAACTTTGGGAAGCTTAAATAGTTGGACCACAAGGCTATAATGAAGTCACCTCTATCCATCTGTTGACCAGTAAAGTACATAGGAGGAAATGAACTAACCCCCTCTAAGCCAGTTTTTGAAAATCTAAACTTGTCAGGTGGTGGAAAATGCCACACTCTGCTTGAGGTTATCAGCGTGCATCAGTTTGCAGACATGGTTTTATTAAAAATTAGGAGGCCAAATGATGTATTTTGTTATCATGTCTAAACATCCTGGCTACTACTCTATATCAGATTCCCATGAAAGTACAGAAAACTAAATGATAGATAACTATGGGGCTTATTTTATTTTCAACAGAAAAATTCAATTTCTGAGAAATACATTTGAGGAAGTTGGTCTTGACAAATATACAAATTAAAGATAGAAAATAAGCCATATATGTGATAATTTAATTTATTACTTTGCAAGGTACCTCTGATACATCTCAAGGAAAGGAAATTATCTTAATGTGTATAATATGATGTCAGGCTGGTTCTTATCTGATTTTGGTAAAGCCTAGAGAGACCAAGGGGAAACATAGGCTAGAATTATATGGATTAGGAACAGAATTACAAAAAGTATTAAGGGGTAAGTTGCATATTTGATTAGTTTTATCTTTCTTAATGATTCATGAGTATAATGAAAATATATTATGTAACTCTCTAGTATTGAAATCTTAGTACTTTATATTTTCTATGTACTAGAGTTAGTGGGTGCCGTACATTATTATCTCAATCTCTATTAACCTCTGGCTCATGATATACATTTTTGGCTATATTTCCAGTTCAAATTACTTAAATTGTATTGCTTCTGAGGAGAAGTCATGATTTCCGTTTCTCTTGATATATTTTCCCTTTTAAGTAGCTTTAATAAATCTATGTTTAAGTTCAAAAAATTTGTTTTAAATCATCAAGATATATACTGGCATCAATTTCTACAGTTCTTGGGCACAGCTTTTCTGTTTAAGGGACTTCCCTGATTTCTGGGCATGGAAGTATGATCTTAAGAGATTTAAGGTCTGTAAAACTTGGTGTCTTAATGAATGAAATAATCCTGTCTCATCACAGCAAACAGGTATTGTCTTTGTCTGTTGGGCTTATGTTGTTCTGGGTGCATTCAGTTGGCTAATGAACCAAATTTGAGGCCAGGTCTACAAACCCAAAATGGAAGGAGAACGAAGGATCCAGATGGCAAGTACAAAACCATGTCCACACGAGTATGTTCTGTTTAGAATAAAAGTTTCTTGGAAAAGAGAATTTGTGTGGTTCAGCTTTGAATTTTTAATTCTTAAGGTAACATATGACACATGGAGGGCACCTGGGTGGCTCAGTTGGTTAAGCGACTGCCTTCGGCTCAGGTCATGATCCTGGAGTCCCAGGATCGAGTCCCGCATCGGGCTCCCTGCTCAGCAGGGAGTCTGCTTCTCCCTCTGACCCTCCCCCCTCTCGTGTGCTCTCTCTCTCTCTCTCTCTCTCTCTCACTCTCTCAAATAAATGAATAAATAAAATCTTTTAAAAAAAAAGGTAACATGACACATGGAAAGCAAGTAGTAAATGTTTCAGGAGTGAATTACAACATGATTATTTGAATTAATTAATTTATTGATTTATAAACTGATCAGTGCCACAGAACACAAGTCAAATATCTTCTTTGTCCGTGCTTTTCTATTGGCATTTTCTTACCCTTATCTTGTATTTCCCTTGAATCTCATACAACTTTGTGGATTTATTTAGTTATTACTCTTCACTTTTTACAAATGGTAAAACTGAGGCTAAGGGAAAAGAAATGATGTACCCATGGAGAGTAAACAATCAAACAGATTAAAATGCAATATTCTGTCTTCCAAATAAAATCTTTTCATTACTTCCTACTACCTTGAAACTTTATACCTATAAAATGAATATATATATATATAAAACATATGAACATGTATAAATAATACATACTCTTTTTATATAATATATGGGTATATACATACTTTTGCTCTCACAAGTGAGAGCCAAATGTATCAATAAGTATTAGTATACTTTGTTAGAAACCCTATAAAAAAAGGAGACTGGTGTTATAATTATTTCCCATCTCTGTATTCTGATGTGTGAGGATACCCACCTGGATGTATTTTTTTCTCTATCTTAGTGTATTATAATTTTTGGCATCATTTAAGAAAACACTAGATACCATATGATTTCTAGCTTTGATACAAAAAAACCTCTCTGAACACAAAAGCCAACTCTAGTCATCTCCTTATCTTATTTCCAAAATTACATGTACTACTAATTTCTTTTATCATATGCTACTTGTTTCTTTTTAACACATGTGTAGGGTCTTAGAAGACAGGGAAAACACTTCTTAGAAATCCATGCTCCTCATCCAGCCTAGCCTAGCATTGTAAATAACAAGTGTTCATGGGCACCTGGGTGGCTCAGTTGGTTAAGCGACTGCCTTCGGCTCAGGTCATGATCCTGGAGTCCCGGGATCGAGTCCCGCATTGGGCTCCCTGCTCGGCGGGGAGTCTGCTTCTCCCTCTGACCCTCCCCCCTCTCATGCTCTCTGTCTCTCACTCTCTCTCTCTCAAGTAAATAAATAAATTTAAAAAAATTTTAAAAAAACAAGTGTTCATAAATAGGTGCTCAAGGCAGTTTTAAAAGACTCAATAACACAGCTTTTCATATCTTCTATTAAGAAGAAACATTGTGCCTACTCAGTTGTACAGTTTCTTTTTTTCTTTATTTTGAAGCAAAGAGCAAAGCAGCTGCAATGGCCATGGAGCTCAGTGCTTGTTAAAACAGATTGTAAATCTGAGCTAGTATTGTGCATTTTTATGCCCAGTAAAAACCTCCATTCTTCAGAAAGTTCTCAAGTAAACATAATAGGCACATCACAGAAATATACTGTTGCTTTGGACTGTTTCACATCATCTTCACAAACTTTTTCTGAGCACCTAATTGTGTATAGTTTTGTATTACCTGGGATCACAGAGAACTACACCTACCCAGGTCCAACATAGCAGGAGTTGGAACAAGTTTGAAACCTACTCACCAAAGAATATCGATTCTGATAACTTGTTAAAATCTTACAGATACGAGTTCTAGAATCTTATGAATATAGTGTTAGAATTTCTCTTTTCATTCTCTTAAGTCTTGGGTAGAGCTGCAAAATAATTTTCTTCTTTTTAAATTATGAAATCTCATTTTATTTCACATATTTTATTTTACATAAAAATTTACCCAGACACATCTAGCATCCTCTGTTTCACCATTAATTCAATTAGTACTAAAATTCTGGAAGATGCTTTTGTACAACAAAAGACAATACAGCGCTGCTTCTGGGGAAGAAGTGGCAAGGGTGCTATGTTTTGTTTAATACTTCTTTAGCCCATAAAAAGTCTTCTGGGACAAAGGGATGAATTCTCCCCTGAGGAGAAACAATATCCCACAGATATTCTATAGTCCTGTTTTGGTTGCTAAGGCAAATGCTTCCATAACACTAACTCTGCAGGCCTCTCAAATTAGAGAGGCCATCAGCCATTACATTAATACCAGCACCCTTCAACTTAATGAAATGCATTTCCTGCTGTTATCACAAAATGCACTTGAGAGAAGCAATATAGTATTAATACAAATGGTGCCACAGGCAGAAATGCCTTCTTCATTGATTTAAGAAGTCACCATGTTCTTTTCGTGCATAAACATGTATCAGTACCAAATTCAATTTAGTTTCTCACTAGCACTCACACAGGCACACTCTTTTCCTCTACTTTCATTTATTGTTTCACAGAGTGATTTTGCAGATAATCTGTGTTCTGCATGAAACATGGATTGCATCTGTTGAGGTCTTGGGATCAACACTTGTTAATGGATTACTGAGAGGAGCCAGGCGATGTCACAACAGGATTGGTATTATAACTCAAAACTGACAAGTAGTGTGTGGGCTTGAATGCCATTTGTGTATATTCACATACATTAAGGGTTATTATTGATCCTCACAATTATTTTTTTAATAACACAAAGCCCTTGGGCGCCTGGGTGGCTCAGTCGTTAAGTGTCTGCCTTCAGCTCAGGTCATGATCCTGGGGTCCTGGGATCGAGTCCCACATCAGGCTCCCTGCTCGGCAGGAAGCTTGCCTCTCCCTCTCCCACTCCCCCTGCTTGTGTGCCTGCTCTAGCTATCTCTCTCTCTGTCAAATAAATAAATAAAATCTTTAAAACAAAAACAAAAACAAAAAACAAAAAAACAAAAAAAACAAAGCCCTTATGTCAAGGAATCTTGCAATTTGCAGAATACTGGAGTACCAGCACAAAGTGCCATTGCAACGTGATAGGTGCTGTCATATGCATCTAGAGGAGATGCTGCATGCATGTTAGATTCAGTGCATCACCTGAAATCCATGTATGACTGCATCATTGAGGGTACCACAGGAGAAAGAGTTTGAACAGATTATGGGGAGCAGAATCTGGGAAAACTCTAGAGCTTCCAGACTTCCAATTAAGATGGATGACAGGTAGGGAATCTGCCATAATTTAAAAGAACATTGAGGGCTTACCTTGAAGTAGCATAAGAAATGCCTCTCCAGATTCCCACATTAGTAGAAAGGTGAGAATGAGCCTGCCAGGAAGCTAGACTGTGCCCCTCACCCCCTGCCACACTTTAATAATGTCTTGCAAGACCTTGAGTTACTCAAAATATTTCTTGAAGAGGTGTTTGGAAAGCTAGAATGGATCTGAGATATCCTCCTGGGTAAACCATACATTGTTTAGGTACTGTTTAGATACTGGAACATTGATAACATTGATTGTATTCTAACAAGGAAAGCATAAGGAATTCAGAGTTGCTGTGAAGGTCATGTTCCAGATGAAGGCATGTGTTGAGGTTGCAAATAAAAACTTGACTTCATGGCATGACTCGAAGCATTGGGTTGTCTTTTCAGGTATTTGATAATTCACTCCACCAGATTTCCCATCTAAAAAGGGTGGGTTACCAGTCAGTTGGTTTAGATATGAAGGTCTCGAAGCGGTCCTTATAAAGTAAACTTAAACTACATGTTGGGCTCAGCCCCAGTAGGAAATGTCCAAATCAAGTTGCCTATGTAAGGCAGATCTTGTTGGTAAAAATGTGGTAATAGTTGACCTTCATTAAAATGCTAAATGTCCTTGTTTCCATCATCCACAGTCCACTTACCAGAGATAAACTTATTTTGATGTTCTTTAAATACTTTTTGGGTGACCCTGGTATCACATTGGAAATGGGGATGCACAATTTTCTATCAAAATTTAATCACATTCTTGATGCTCATATCCACATCTTTCTAGGAGTTGATAAAGACCTGATGGATTCATTGACAGTCTGAATTCTCAGTCAATAAGTATATCCTTTGACAGGCTCCTGCCAAGACAATCCTATTCAGTAACAGCCTTCAAATGTGTGCTGCCAATACAGACTTTTCTTGGTGATTAGAGTTCTTCTGTAGCAGACTAATGGATGACTTTAATCCTTCTCAAGCTGGCTCTAAACTTATAACACTTTGCTGACTCTACGAAACAATCTATAATACGGTCGTCCATCTTTTCTTGTGTGTGTGTTTCCAAGGTCCATTCATCAGCATGATGACTGATTTCTTTTAAGGATGATTTTGGGGCTTGCAGCCAATTACAATGGACGTATTCAGGAGAGAAGGGAAACATTTCACTGTCAAATGCCTTGTTTATCTTAATAAATGGCATACATGTCCCTCGACGCTGTGTGTGTGTGTGTGTGTGTGTGTCCTACAAGTATTATATTAACTTAGTGGTCATTTCTGGCTTCTCATAGTGTGGCTAGTCCTAACTAATTCTGAGGAGAAACTGGCATTTGTTGGTGGCATCTTTTCTCCCACTGAATTCAGAATCAAAGTAGTGCTTTGGCAAATTAGAAGATCACCATTAGCACCTCAAGCTGTAACTCTTCTCTCTAGCAAACCTTACCTGACCCCATATTTCTTGTATTTCCTTATAATTCTTCTCTTTGCTTTTCAGAGAAAAGCATTCTGACAGTCAAAGAAGAGTAAGATGATAAATAGCTTCAGACATTGACCTTCCAGTGGTGATTTCATGTTAATAGCAAGGCCCTAGAATAAATGCCTCAAAATAAAGCAATGAATTATTAAAAATAGCACTTATAAAATGTGTCTGTACAATTGGGGAGTACTTTTGAAAAAGGAGTCCCTCTCTATTTCTCTCAAATATGTTCGGATAATGGCTGTCTACTCCAGGTGCTTATAAGGGCATATTCACCTATTTAAGCATAATACTAAAGTTGCTTCTGCTTCTAGTACTTTTTCATATGTTAATGAATGCAAATTAACATTACCTTTTGATACATTGGGAGAATTATTCCATTTTAAGATTTTATTTATTTTTAAAGATTTTATTTATTTATTTGACACACAGAGAGAGAGAACGAGTGAAAACAAGTAGGCAGAGCAGCAGGGAGAGGGAGAAACAGGCTCCCCCCTGAGCAGAGAGTCAGATGCAGGGCTGGATCCCAGGACTTTAGGATCATGACCTGAGTGGAAGGCAGATGCTTAACCTACTGAGCCACCCAGGCACCCCTAAGATTTTAAATATGTTTTTTTCACTCATATGGAAAAATTACTCTCAAAATTACTATTGACTAAATACTATGCAGTCAAGTATGTATTTAAGAAACATGTGAAAAGGATATGCCCTAGTTTTAGGATTATAATGTGTGTGTGTTTATGTGTGTATCAATGTATATTTATATTTACACACATGTATACACATGTAGAAATATATATATATATACAGAGATGCGTGCACACATACACATTCGGAGAAAATAAAAACGCTGTCATATATAAGCTTTGAATTGTGGAAAACTCTAAGCATTTGTCAAGAAAATGTACATATATTTCCAAACTAATTATACAGATTTTGCCTAAATAATAGCAATAAAGTATAACGTTATAGAATTATTTTTTGAATCTTCTTCTCACACATATATGCAACTTCATCATTCTGATAAAAACTGACAAAGAGAAACTCCAGCTTACCCTTAAAAATCCTAACATTATTATTTTTTTTAAAGATTTTACCTATTTATTTGACACAGAGAGAGAGATAGTGAGAGAGGGAACACAAGCAACGGGGATGGGAGAGGGAGAAGCAGGCTTCCCGCCAAGCAAGGAACCCGATGCAGGGCTCGATCCCAGGACCCTGGGATCATGACCTGAGCCGAAGGCAGACACTTAATGACTGAGTCACCCAGGTGCCCAAAAATCCTAACATTATTAATAACATGGATAGATAATACCAATTATCAGAATACTTCTATATAACAGCAACCTGTTATGCATGTGGATAGATTCATAGTAGTTTCTTTGGAATTTCACATAGCCTGCTATTTGTCCTTTTCAAAGAGATTGTCCTTTTGAAGGATAATGCACCGTTAATGACATTTCTTGAGAAGTTAAGCTACCCTAAAGAACAATGTAAGATTGTGACAAGAACCACAGAAAACAATAAATAAAATACCTCAACAACTTAGACCCTGAAAACTTTCTACATATTTTATGACCTTTTAATATGTCTTACTCAAATGATCCCTTTAAATAGAAGCTAATAGATTTGTGGTTAGCATTTTTCTCCCACACTCATTTGGTCCAGGTAGTTCTTAGTGCTCCACAGGGGCATGTACCTTTCCTGCTTTGGTACTGTAGTCCTTTGAGCACACTGATTTCTGTCAGAGATCTCCAGAGAGCATCTTCTCATTGTCATGTGAAATGCAAATTGTAACAATGAGTTTGGCAGTCCTCAACAAGCCAAGAGAAATGTAAAATCTTGGAGATTTCCTGGGAGAAAAGAAACAATGTTGCATTGAAAAATTAAGCAGAAAATAGATCCCCCACTTCCTTACTTCTTTTTCAGTCAAAGTGGTTAAGTGCAAGGTATGAAACCTGTAGAAGTTTGGATTGTTAGATCATTTGCCTAAACTCTGGAATGGCATTGCCTCACTTATTAATACAGTAATTAACCTTTAAGTGATATGGCTGCAGCATTCTAAAATGATATCCATCGGATGGTATATACTAGCATAATTTCAATTGGGAGGTCCACTACTGAAGAGATTTAATAACTTGAGTAATAAGTTAATGTTTTATTTCTATAACCCAGCTAAGTTCTGCTTAGCTGATATGCACTAAATGTCTACTATATCTAAGACATTCCAAAAGACAAATATTAAAATTTAATTAATGTCTTTAAATTAAAATAAAATTATGGGAATTTTGATTCCAGGCAGGATAAACACTACTTATCCTTATTCTTCTACTGATTACTGTTATAAAACCTGAATAGATGCATAACACAACCAACAAAAGGCTCCAGAAATGAAATAGTAGCAGGTGGATTTAGAAGAAGATAGAATACAAAGTATCACTGAAATGAAGGGAATTTACCACTTATATTCTTCCATCTAATATTCCCCAACTTGGTTTCAGAGGAGCTTGAAACCTGGAATGGATACCCACACAGAAAGAGAGATCTTCAGGAGAAGTCCTCCAGTTCTGGTTTGAGGAGTGGGAACAAGGACTTTAGACCGTAGACAACAGCTGTGTAACTGAACTAACATGAGTTCACTCCTTGGTGAGTCACAGAAACTACACCAAGTGAGTTGTTGCACAAAGGAAACTTTATTTGCAGCAAATGAGATCATGGGGAATAGCTTCCAAAGCCATGACTCCTTGAGCAAGGGAAAATGGGTTCCTTTTATTTAGGATTAGGATGAATATTTAGATAAGGAAGCCTTGTCATTGTATGTAGAGGGAGGCATAAGATCATGCATGTGCTTTAAGGAAACATTCTGTATATACATTGTATGTTATGTAAATGAGGCTATTGCTCTTCTTTGGGCAGAGATTTTAGTATTATAATGAGGTAAAGGTAATAGTAGGTCATTCTAGAGGTCACTCTATGGTCCATCTGTGCAGGTGTGAGGCAGACAGCAGCGGGGAGGGTGGTTTAGCACAAACTGGTCTGGGTGGTCTGGGCCCGTGGGAGTTCTTGTCAGGGCAATCGCCATCACCTGAGGTGTGGTTTCAGGTTTCATTTGCCTGAGTTAGCTGGAAAGAAGAGCTTAAGGAAAAATTTAAGGTAAAGATTAGTGAGTACAAGGGGAGACTGGGTGGCTCAGTCGTTGAGTGCCTTCTGCTCAGGTCATGATCCCAGAGTCCTGGGATTGCACCCGGCATGGGGCTCCCTGCTCTGCGGGGAGCCTGCTTCTCCCTATTCCACTCCCCCTGCTTGTGTTTCCTCTCTCTCTGTATCTCTCTCTGTCAAATAAATAAATAAAATCTTAAAAAAAAAAAAAAAGATTTGTAAGTACAAGCAGGTGGGCAGTAAAGGTCCAGTCTTGGGGCCTTGATAGCTGCAGCATGGGCCTGTCGTCACCTAAGAAGGGGAAAATTCTTAAAATTTTCAGAGAAGTTGTAGTCCCAAGAAGGTAAGGGAACCCCCATTGTTTTTTCTGTCTCTGTCCTCTTGCCATTTGGCCTCCAATTTGGTAGCAGCAGTGTTGAGTTCAGCAGAGAGGTTAAAGCTCTAGCTTTCCAACTAGAGAAATGAATACAAGGGCCCACGATCATAAAAAGAGAGGAGCTTAGAAAATTGACCCATATTGCTTATAAATTCCTGTGTTCACCTTTGATTTGAATATGCCTGTGTGTGATGTTAAAGAGCATACTTTGAGAGCTGAACAGAGGCACAGACTATCATTTAAGTCCCAGAATTGCCACTGGATGACTTACATACAGAAAAAAACGTTTAAATAGCACAGAAAAAGCATTGGTAAGTGAATTGGTATTAGAATCATATTATGTAGAAGGTAGGTTAGGCTTGTGGCTAGAAGCTGTATCTCTCAATTACATGCTAAAATAAAAATATCCATAGAATTTGAACAAGATCAAGGGGCTCATAGCATGATATACAAAACATCCAGGATAAAATTGAAACTTACTAGGCATATGAGGAATTTGGAGAATCTTGCCTTGTGTAGGAATGCAAAACCTATTTACTGCTAGGATTTTCAATATGTGTAGGCGTAATATATAAGAGAACCATAAGAAATAAGACAGGTAAAAGACCTATATGGTGTCAAGTTTCTCTTCCACCTGAGGTAGTAAAATACTAACTTGAAGTGGATTGTAGAAAGCTAAATATGTACTTCATAAAACGTAGAACAACCTAGTACAATTCTTCCCACCCATTCCCCCCAAGAAAACTCCACAAAAACTATGCAAAGAGATATGGTCAAGTTAAAAAATGTATACACAAAGAAAAAGAAGACACAAAAGGGGAAAGAAAAATGAAAAACAGAGGTTATGAAAAATAACAAAGGTTTGACCTATATCCAACTATATCAATAAATATTAAATGTAAATGGTTTGAATAAACCAATTAAATTAGAGATTGTCAAAATGGATTAAAAGAAAAATCATGACCAAATGAGGTTCTGTATATAAAAAAACTTATTTCAATGTAGTTCTTACCTCCAAGAAGATGGAAATTATATGTTTTAAGGGTTTTAAAATACAGAAAGAAAAACCAGCAGAGCTGAAAAAAAGAACTAAACAACCACAATTATAGCTGGAGACTTCAACTCTTCTCTATTAGTAATAGACATAGAAATTCAGAAAGTATATACAACTGAATTAAACAGCCCACTGGATCTAATTGACATGTAAAGAACACCACCCCAAAACATAAGAATATACAATTTTTTCGCATGTATATGGAACATTTACTCAGGTAGACTCTACATTTTTTTCATACAGAACAAAATGGAATTAAGCTAGAAATTAATAACAGAAATAGGAAAATTACCATACATTTGGAAAGTAAACCTCACACTCTTAAATAATCTATAGTACAAAGAGGAAATTTCAAGAGAAATTAGAAAATTATTTTAGCCAAATGAAAATATAGCAAATGTATGTGGGATGCAACTAATGAAATGCTTATAATAAAAATATATTAAATGCTCATTTAACAAAAGGAAAAAGATTTCAAATCAATAGCCTAAGCTTTCATCTTAAAGCAGATAGAAGGAATAATGAAGAAAACAGAAATAAATGAAATTGTAAATAGAAAAAGCATAGAGAAAATCCATACTATCAAAAGCTAGTTCTCTGAAAAGATCAATAAAATTGATAAAGCTTTAGTGAGTCTGACAAGGAAGAAAAGAGAGAGGATATAAATTACCAAAGTGAGAATTAAGAATGGATATTACTATAGACCCCACAAACATTGAAAGGACTACACATATATTCAACCACTTTGAAAAATAGAGCAATTCCTTGAAAGCCTTAAACTATCAAAAGTCATCTAGGATGAAATAATTAACTAGAAGAGTCCTATAATAATAACACAAATTGAATTTATTCTAAAAGTTGATTCTGAAAAAGAAATCTCCAGGTCTAGGGATGCCTGGGTGCCTCAGTCAGTTAAGCATCTGCCTTCAGCTTGGGTCATGATCTCAGAGTCCAGGGAAAAAGTCCCTACAGTGGGCTCCTTGCTCAGTGGGGAACCTGCTTCTTCCTCTGCCTGCCACTCCCCCTGCTTGTTCTCTTTCTCTCTCTCTCTCTGACAAATAAATAAAATCTTAAAAAAAAAAGAAAGAAAGAAAGAAGAATCTCCAGGTTTGAATGGTTTCACTGGCAAGTTCTACCAAACATTTAAAAAAAGAAATAATACCAATTCCTCATAATTTCTTCCAGATGATAGAAACTTATTTTATGAAACCAGTACTACCTGGATAGTAAAACCAGTGAAAGATTTTCTAAGAAAGAAAAGGACAGATGAATATGATTCATGAACCTAAATGTAAAAATCCTAAAAAAAATTTGTTAGTATATTGAATCCAACACTATGTAAGAAGAATAATATACCATAACCCAATAACATATATATGGAAGTCTTATTCAGTATTCAAAAATTGATTAATTTAGCATACTAACATCTACCACATTAACAGGCTATAGAAGAAAATGCACATGATTATATTAATTAATGAAAAGCATTTGAAAAAATTACCTATGCACTCATAATATTTAAAAAAATCTATCAGAAAACAAGTAATTGAAGGGAATTCCCTCACCCTGATAAAGTTGAAAAATGTACCAACATCATTCTTTATATTGAAAGACAGAATATCTTCCCCCTAAGATTGGGAACAAGGCAAGAATTTTAACTTTGCTACTCCTATTCAACATTGTCCTAGAAGGCCTAGCCAGCAGATTACAGTAAGAAAAAAAAGTATACAGATGTAAAAGGAAGAAATTAAAGTGTACCTTTCTTCATATACATGATTTTACATGTAGAAAACATCAAGGGATCTACTAAAAATATCTCATAATAAATTTGTTTATTAATAAATTAATAAACTTGTAAGCCACAAGATACAGTCATAGAGGCAAAAAAGATACAAACACATAGAGGCAAAAAAATATTGTATTTTAACACACTAAGAATAATTAGAAACAACTTTTTAAATAACACTATTAATAACAGTTTCCCTAAACACATAAAAGATACTTAGATGTAAATTCACCAAAACATGTATAAGATCTATATGCTAAACATTAGAAAAGCTGATGAAATATATCAAAGAACTCACATGTGTTCAAGAGCTGGGAGACCCAATATAGTAAAATTTAAAATTTTCACCATATTGATCTATATATTTACATTTATTACATATTATATACATATATTTTTGCATATTAACAGTTCTGTTTGCTATATTTTTAAAATTTAAAATCAATTAACATAGAGTGTATTATTAGTTTCAACAACTGCACTACTATGTATTTATCCAAAGGATACAAACATAGTGATTTGAAGGGGCACATTCACCCCAATGTTTATAGCAGCAATGTCCACAATAGTCAAAATATGGAAAGAGCCCAGATGTCCGCTGACAGATGAATACATATTTAACAGAATTCCACACAAAATCCTAGCAGGAAATTTGTAGTTACAAAGAAGACAGTTTTAATGTTTATATGGAAAGACAAATGAACTAGAATAGCCAAAACAATTTTGGAGAAAGAGTAAAGATGAAGGGATTACACTACCTGATTTTAAGACTTACTGTGAAGCTGCAATAATCAAGACAGTGCAGTATTGGTGAAAGGAGAGACATGTAGATCAATGAAACAGAATAAAGACTCCAGAAATAGACACAGTTGATTTTTGGTGAATGTTCAAAGGCAACTCAATGGGCTGGGAGAAAATATTTGCAAGTCACATATCTGATAATGGACTTTTATCTAGGATACGGGGAGAACTTGCAAAACTTAACACTAAAAAAAAAAAAAAAAGTTTAAAAAGGACAAGTGACTCAGCACAAACTTTACCAAAGGGGATATATGGTTGACAAATGAGCATATTAAAAGATGGTCATTATTAATCAGGGAAATGCAAATGAAAACTATGATGTGGTACTACAAATGATTCAGGGGATACCAAATGCTGGCAAGTGACTATAATTTTTCATGTTGATGGAGGGAGTACAAATTGTGTACTCTAGAAGAAAAAGTTTGACAGTTTCTACAAAGTTAAATTTCTTTCAACTAGTGAATGGATAAATACATCATGGTATATCTGTACAACTTAATATTACTCAGCAATAAAAAGGAACGAATAACTTGGATGAATGAATCTCAAGAATATTGTGCTAATTGAAAGAAGTGAATTCCAAAAAATTTCCATGGTTCCAGTTATATGAAGGTCTCAAAAAGATAAAACCATTGTGATGAACAGATTAGATTTTGCCGAGGTGAGGACCTGACTACAAGGGACACTAATAGGGAGGTTTTGGGACGATGGAATTGTTTTTTGTTTTGTTTTGTTTTGTTTTGTTTTTTGTTTTTTGTTTTTTTTTGTTGGTTTTGTGTGTGTGTGTGTGTGTTTATCCAGATTGTAGTGGTAGCTATGCAAATATATTCAGAATTTAATATACATAGAACTCTACAATAAAAACAAAAAATCAATTTTATAATACACTCATCTTAAAAGCATTAAAAAATTAAATGTGGTGGATAAAAATTATAGTGGTTTCACGATGATGCTATTATCTCTTTAAGCATATAGGTTTATCAGAGACCCTTGGGTCTGTTTGAGGAGACAGGGTGGTGATGAAAGATAGGTGGTGGTGGAAAGACTGTGTCCCTCAGTAGATCTGGATTGTAGTCTACTAACAGTCTAGTTCAACTACTAAAACTAAGATGAAAGCATAAATACTTCTCGACCTAATTACATAAATATCTAATATTTATTTATATGAAAAATTATATATGAATATAAATTATACATATTATATAGTTATGTATTATGTTCATTATTTCATATAACATACAATGCATGTGTATTATGTATATATGCTATATATAGTATAAAATTTCCTATAATGTATGAGTATGTATTCATTATAAATATCCATTGTATCATTGTGTGTGTGTGTGTGTGTGTGTTACACACACCATAGTATCCTAGATGATATCTAAGGTCCTTCAACATTTTAATTAAAATGAAGCTCATAGAATACATATTTTCTCACATACAAATTTATAAATGATGCCAAAATATATTAGTAATGAAAACAGAGTATGTTAGAATAAAGAGCAAATTTAACAAAAACCTTATGGTTAGTCAAAGAATCTATCAGTGTGACTCCCAGAGACATCCGAGAAACAAAGCTTTGTTCTGTTTCTGCAGCTGTAAGTTCAGGAACTGGCTGGTTCAGGCTGCTTTAGCTAGGGATGCTGAAATACACTTAGCCTGAGAGAAATGCCCGAGAATGTACAGTGCTTTACTCTGCTTTTTAGTCAGAATGTGCATGGCTAAGTCTGAGAATGATGACACATCTGACTGAGGTGAGATTGTCCCTAGCCTACATGCAGAACTGCTTTAGACTGGAGAGTGGTGATAAAGTTTCCTGAGGTGCGATTTGACCTTCATTCACTTAGACTAATCATATTTTGGGGAGGTAGAAGCTTACACCTCCGCATTGTTGGAGAATGTTGTTGATCTGTTTGCTGAACATCCTGACTGCCTTGACTTCCTTTGGAACTTTTGAGCGAGGAAGCCTTCTGTGGCTTCTGTATGTCTTTTCTTTCCATCATTTTGAATCACTCTTTCCATGTTATTAGGGTGCTCATGAAGTTGCTCATCTTATTTCATCACCTCTGATTCCTCAGAAAAAAAAATATTTCAATTTACCATAGAGTAAATCATTCTACTGGACAAATGCAATTGAGGTAAAACAAATGGGAAATAGAGAAGACGGAGAGAAAGAGAAAGCGTAGGCAATCTTGACTAAAAAAAGGGCTGATATTGTTTTCTACTTACCTATTCCAGGGCATCACAAGATTTAAAAAGAGGAAAATAGATGAATGAAGACAATATTGCTTGAAAGCTAGGAAACGTGGCCAGATTTTCTTTTCATGTCTTTCTTCTTCTATAACTTTGGACTAACACAGCCTTTTCCTGAGAAAGCATCTTTGTCTTTAGAGAACCAAGGATGGAAATACCCAAGAACAGGTGTCAGGAGCAGATTTAATACAGTCAGCTCTGGCTTTAAGCACAATAAGTAAAGATGTTCTACAGATTTCCTTAGAGTTGCTCAACCGAATTCATCAGTGTAAATAAATGAGAAGGCAGGGATTTCATTCAAAAGTTTGTATGAGAATTGTTTTTCTTTTTGGGGCGCCTTGGTGGCTCAGTTGTTTAAGCATCCAACTCTTGTTTTTGGCTCAGGTCATGACCTCGGGGTCGTGAGATAGAGCCCACTGTCAGGCTCTGAGCTGAACATGGAGACTGCTTAAGATTCTCTCTCTCCCTCTGTCCCTCCGCCACCCTGCTCATGCTCCTGTGTGCATTCTCTCTCTCTCTCTTAAAAAAAAAAAATGTTTTTCTTCTGGAATGTGCCTTGTATTGAATTTCCTGTAGATCTGTGATAGATGGATTTGAAGGGGAGTGTCATATATCAATTAAATTAGAGATAGGCTCTGTTTTTTCACATAGAGTTAGAGGAAATATATATCTCATGGACATTGTTGATTTCATTTTCTGAGTCCATTGGTTTTATCCAGAAGTATAAAAGGGTTAAATTTGGTCTCAGCTATAGAACATAGATTATGTGAGGCATATTTCTAATAAAGGATATCTCCATTGTTATTATGTATGAACATTATAAATATTCACCAGTAACGGTTTGTCCCTCGTTTTTAAATAAACTAATTGTCATTTGGGTCTCTTGGGTGTCTCAGATTAGGTTAATTAAGCTGTTAGCAGAAGTAATATGATTTTAAAAATCACGAATATACAAGCAAACTTCCCACATAGAAATAACAAAGTAACTTTTATGGTTCTTAAGCTTAAAGATTCAAATAAATTGACACTATTTTCATCTACCTGCACCTTTATTTTGAGTGACAAGTTTGACAATAAATGTTTAATACTGGAAAGTGACATGAACATTTTACTTGAAAACACCAAGATAAGATCTGAAACTATAGACTTTTTAGTATAAGGTAATATCATAGATTATAATTAGTAAGCTGAATATCAGACTTCTATTTTAATGATGGATTAAGACCTAGATGTGGTTTAAATGTGATAAGAATGAGTGGTAAGATTTTCCCATATTGATCATGCTGATGCATCCATCTAGATCATATCATCCATATTAACATGCCAGAAAATGAGGAACCAGATTTCCATTTATCTATTTCTCTGGATGTATTTGTCTTAATTTTTTTTTATTGGGAAGATCACCATATTAGAAATGCAGTCAAGATTTAATAATCCAGGGCACCTGGGTGGCTCAGATGGTTAAGCGTCTGCCTTCGGCTCAGGTCATGATCCCAGGGTGCTGGGATCGAGTCCCACATCAGGTTCCCTGCTCCTTGGGAGCCTGCTTCTCCTTCTGCCTCTCTCTCTCTCTCTCTCTCTCTGTCTCTCATGAATAAATAAATAAAATCTTAAAAAAAATAAAAAATAAGATTTAATAATCCAGTACACAGCAGCATCACTAAAATCTATAGCCTTAGACATGCAACTGTACTACAGTAACTTACAGGAATTCCTAATAAGATTCAAAACAAGAGTGAGCTCATATGCTACTGAATTTAGTAGTCAAATTTCAACATGTATCTGGAAAACATACTTTAGACTTTAAAAACATGATTGAATAATTCTGAAACTTCTACCCAGAAGTTCAGCCCACCAGAGCACTGCTTTCTACAGCACAGATTTGTGAGCAGTCAAAATTTGCTTTGCACTTCATTTGTGAAGTTCAAATTGCTTATTCAGCCCTCCATAAAAAAATTATGCTTTATGCTGCTGGAGAGGTTATGAAATTATGTCTGCTTAAATCTTCGCAGTGCTGCAATTAGGTAGAGTAAGCCACGTTGTGCCAGGGTATAATACAATGGGCAGCATGAAAGTAGCAGAAATGGAATGAAGGGGTAAGATTGGTCAGTGAGTAGGTAGTCCCCCATTTTAGAAATTTAATCTGAAAATCTTTCAGAAAGCTGGTGGAAGTTACAGTAGCCAAAATGAATATAGGTTATCTAAAATGTGAGTTACCACATTTTGAATCATGCAAAGAGAATATCTGTTCAATTTAACATTCATTCATTCGTTCATTCATTCATTCAAGTTGAAGAGAATAGGTGATTCTCCCAATGGCAGAAGTGTCCACACTGTTCATGGCAAGCGCTATCAGGAACCTCTCTCAGATCAAAATATGCACCTAACATATATTTCTTGCTTCTCTACTTTAAGCTACCTTTTGCCATTATTGTCACATTTAGAATAAATACAATAAAGACCTAGAAAGCCAACATTCCTTCTGCGTATTGCAGGTCACTGATTAAAGCAAAATCAGAATTCAGGTAATTTGGATTATTATTTTATAGTGTGCTGTTTTTAAAATCACTTGTGAGATTAAAATTACAGTAACTAAATCAATCACAGAAATAATAAGTTTCATTAAATATTGCTATCTACAGGTTTTGGTCATAACCTTTGTACATATGTTTAGTCACATATAAACAGATTTAAAGAGTGAACTTAACTAAAATATTAGTGGCATTCATTATGCTGTTAAAAAAGTGTTACTTAAAACTAGAAGTTCTTTAAGGAAGTAAAATACAATGATTTGGAAATAATAATTGAAACTACCATTGTTATATTCAAACTTGATAGTTTCATCAAGCAGTAATCGCTAATGGGATTAATATCCCGTGTTAATTTTTAAAAGTTTTAAAGGTCAATGATTAAGAGCCAAATAGCTTCCAAATCTTTGTACTTTTTTTTTCATACATTAACAATGAAACAGTAAAAATCTGGTAGAGCTAGATTTCCAAAACCACTTATTTTCACAATGATTCTTCCGTGTTTGGGTGATTCAGAAAAAGAATTGTGTTGATTCTATCATTCACCCTAGAGTGGAAATGCTAAACTTCTCCACTCTGTTGGCCTGTCAGTCATGTCTTTTTCATTTCTTCAGAATGGAAATACTATTCGGTAAAACTGCTGTAACATGTTCATACACAGCACAATTTACCTGGTTCTTTCCAATGTTTTTTTTTTTTTTTTTTTTGTAATTTTTTTTTTTTAAGATTTATTTGAGAGATCAAGAATGAGAGAGAGTACATGAGAGGGGGGAGCGAGAGAGGGAGAAGCAGGCTCCCCGCTGAGCAGGGAGCCCGATGCGGGACTCGATCCCGGGACTCCAGGATCATGACCTGAGCCGAAGGCAGTCGCTTAACCGACTGAGCCACCCAGGTGCCCCATCTTTCCAATGTTTTAAAGAAAATTAAAATGTTTTCTCTTTGTTACAGTTTTGGTTTGTTTACATAAGTTTAAACAAAAAACACTGAACACATTTATAGAACAACTTATTGTGCAAAATCATCCATCTTACTGTGAAAGACACAGAAATATGTGCCTGATCTCAGGATACATGCAATGTAGAGGGAATAAATATAAATTCAATTCATAAGAAAAAGTAGATGTAAGATCTCTAAATATTTTATAGGGGATTCCAAAGAAGAAAGGCAATATTTATTACTCAGCAGAAAAGAAAATATTTTGCCATTTGCATTGAAACTCATAAGTAAAAAATGGTCACAATTATAACAATGATTACAAATATGTTCCACTTTGAGAACACAGGCAGCAACCTCTTCGACCTCAGCCACAGCAACTTCTTCCTAGAAACATCGCCAAAGGCAAGGGCAGCGAGGGCAAAAATGAACCATTGGGACTTCATCAAGATAAAAAGCTTTTGCACAGCAAAAGAAACAGTCAACAGAACCAAAAGACAACCAACAGAATGGGAGAAGATATTTGCAAATGACATATCAGATAAAAGGCTAGTATCCAAAATCTATAAAGAGCTTATCAAACCCAACACCCAAAGAACAAATGATCCAATCAAGAAATGGGCAGAAGACATGAACAGACATTTTCCAAAGAAGACATCCAAATGGCCAACAGACACATGAAAAAGTGCTCAACATCACTCAGCACCAGGGAAGTCCAAATCAAAACTTCAATGAGATATCATCTCACACAAATCAGAATGGCTAAAATTAACAAGTCAGGAAACCACAGATGTTGGTGGGGATGTGGAGAAAGGGGAACCCTCCTACACTGTTGGTGGGAATGCAAGCTGGTGCAGCCACTCTGGAAAACAGTATGGAGGTTCCTCAAAAAGTTGAAAATAGAGCTACCATACGACCCAGCAATTTCAGTACTGGGTATTTACCCCAAAGATACAGATGTAGGGAGCCGAAGGGGTACGTGCACCCCGATGTTTATAGCAACAATGTCCACAATAGCCAAACTATGGAAAAATCCAAGATGTCCATCGACAGATGAATGGCTAAAGAAGATGTGGGGTGTGTATACACACACACACACACACACACACATACACACCGGAATATTATGCAGCCATCAAAAGGAATGAAATTTTGCCATTTGCAATGACGTGGATGGAACTGGAGGGTATTATGCTGAGTGAAATAAGTCAATCAGAGAAAGACATGTATCATATGATCTCACTGATATGAGGAATTCTTAATCTCAGGAAACAAACTGAGGGTTGCTGGAGTGGTAGGGGGTGGGAGGGATGGGGTGGCTGGGTGATTGACACTGGGGAGGGTATGTGCTATGGTGAGCGCTGTGAATTGTGTAAGACTGTTGAATCACAAACCTGTACCTCTGAAACAAATAATACATTATATGTTAAGAAAAAAAAAAAGGGGGAAGATAGCAGGAAGGGAAAAATGAAGGGGGCGGAATTGGAGGGGGAGACGAACCATGAGAGACTATGGACTCTGAGAAACAAACTGAGAGTTCTAGAGGGGAGTGGGTGGGGGGATGGGTTAGTTTGGTGATGGGTATTAAAGAGGGCATGTACTGAATGGAGCACTGGGTGTTATATGCAAACAATGAGTCATGGAACACCACATCAAAAACTAATGATATAATGTATGGTGATTAAAATGACATAATAAAATAAATAAATAAATAAAAATTCTTCATAGAAGTAAAAAAAATAAAATTATATAAAAATTTATGGTACACTCATATTTTGCTATCTCATTTGTTTCTTTAAAATAATGCTGTGAAGTAGTCAGAATAGGTATTATCATCACCAGTGTGTAAATAAGGAAATTAAGTGAGAGAGGTTAATGATCATTTTAAAATTAGTAACAAATATGGACTCAAACCCAGAAGTTCTAAATAAATTTGGGTTTTTTTTGTTTTGTTTTTAGCTTTCCTTTAAGATTAAAAAAAAGTTGCTTAAAAATAAAAATCTTTCTTACCTCCCTAAGGTACTCTTAAGAAAGATAACTTTATCATCATATTCCTATGCACGTAACTCACTCAAATACAGTGAAAAGTACCTTTTTTTTTTCTCTTAGAAAAAGAAGTTATCCTGAATCATTTATGATCATAGTCATCAGGATTTGGGTTTTATAGCTTTCTGGACAGATGGCAGCTTCAGCACAGCCCTAACAGCATTTATATAGAGAGCTTGAGTTGACTGTCAAAAGGAAACGTGTCCTACTAAATTATTAACCAACACCATATTCCTTGTAATATTTAAGGAATTCTAAATGTTAATTTTCACTGCTGTTATCAATATAAAGTTCATTCAGCAAATGTTTATGAACATCCACTATGTTCTAGAAATGTGTAAAGGACCCGCTATTAGGAAGATCAACTACTAGAAAGACATAAGGGACTCTTGAAATTGTTTAATCTTATTTCACAAACCCTGAAGAATTTAAACATTACTCATAAAGTTACATACTTGGTTAACAGTTGGCTGACTTATTTTAGTGTTCTTTTTATAGGCAAAGCTAGGATACTTGGCTATTTGTTTTTTATGTTTCTTTCATTTTTGATGGAGTTTCTAATATTTTCAAAGTAACGTCCTAACAGATTTATGTTCTAGTGCAACATGTAAATCCTAATATATCATCTTAGCTTTTGTGGTAGCCTTGTATTCAAAAATAAATATTCCTTGACCACAAAGTATTCTAAATACTCTTCAGACATTTAGTATTTTGTAACAAATTGAATGAAAATACCACCTTGTTTTGTATTGCCTTACTAAATACTATTGCTTCTCTACTTCCCAGTGTAGGATTGTGATTGTTACATCTGAGTAAAAACATTTATGAAATAAACTTTTCAAAAAATAATGATAACACTTACTGAGCACTCAGTATAGTACCAATAAGTGCATGGCAGAGGTTTCATTGACCCCACATGGGAAATACACAGTGTAAGCCTTAGACATGTGAGTAACCAGGGAAGACCATATAGTCAGGGGTGTAAGCATATTCAGACTCAGGTCTCTGTGACTGCAGAACATACATTCTTAACCAGTATAGCAAAGAATAGGAAAAACAGAGTGACAAGGTTTGTGAAAGCCCAGGCCTTATCCTTCAAGAGTAAGAAACATGAAGATATGTTTAAGGGATGTTTTAGAGGGGCTGAGCTTTTCCTCCATTCTTGATTTCAATTCCCTAAGTAATGGATTAGAAGCAGCCTCCATAAGACTTGGTAACAGCTTGCTCTGATACTGGTAAAGAGTAAAATAAAGTAAAAGGGACTCAATTTAAGAGAAATTCTGGAATTAATTTAAGTGTCCATAGAAAGAAGAATCCAGTTCTGTTATATTTTCCTATGGGGAGAAACTAAATTGCGCGGTAGACATTGAAGTCATAAAACACATTTCATTTTTTGTAAGCAAAGGTCAGAATTAGCAATTAGACAAAATCTTCGAAGCTATTATTTTTGCCACTGTTACCAAAACACCATGTTACATACAAGATTAAATGCCAAAACATGTAATTTCTGTGCTCTAAGAACTTAGACTTTAGGATAAGGCATTAAGAGGAAGTAATCAAAGAATAGTAGATAGATGATGATTGATAGATGAAATAATTTGGTAACATATCCTTAAAGTAAATGACTGGGAGTGAATCTTCCTACACAGGGTTTATCATGTGATGGCAACCTTGCCTAGAGATAGGAACCCTAGCTACATAGTCTTCATCAAGTTTCCTACAAGTTTGTTAATTCCTAAAAGAACCTGCAAATTCCTGGTTCAGAATACCCAAATTCAAGTTCTTGATCTGTCAAATTTTATCAGTTCTATTGGATTGTGTACTTGACCTTCCTCCTTTTCATCTATAAAATGAGGATAATGATTCTCCTCTCAAAATGTCTTAAGACTAGATTTAAACTAGAAAAGTGTTTTGTTTTTTATAAATTGGAATATCACTAAAATATTTGAACGATGTTCTCTTTGACATTTTAAAATATGTAATGGACATTTTCTTTTTCTATCCTACTTAGATCATTTAGCATAGTGTCCTCAACGTCTGTGTATCCATGTATAATATGTGATCTCACTTATATGTGGAACCTTAAAAAACTAGATCAAACACACATTAAAAGTTTTTTGTAAAAATTACAAATTTTTAATATGTAAAATTTCCATAGTTTTTAATATATATGGAAAATGTCCATTACATATTTCAAAATGTCAGAGAGAACACTGATCAAATATTTTAGTGATATTCCAATTTATAAAAAACAAAACACTTTTTTTTTTTAAGATTTTTTTTTTTAATTTATTTATTTGGCAGAGATAGCACAAGTAGGCAGAGTGAAAGGGAGAAGCAGGCTCTCCGCTGAGCAGGGAGCCCTATGCGGGGCTCGATCCCAGGACCCTGGGATCATGACCTGAGCCAAAGGCAGCCGCTTAACTGACTGAGCCACCCAGGCGCCCCAACAAAACACTTTTCTAGTTTAATTCTAGCCTTAACACTTTTTGAGACTTTTAATATAAATTTTATACATGTTTATAAAATATATAAAATATATTTTATAGTATTTTGATTAAAAATATTTTGTCAGTCAATATTCTGAATTTTTTAAATCTAAATATAGAGCAGATTTATAACAAACTGAGCTTTAATTTCTACTTTTAAATATGTGGCAAAGTATTGACTTGAGCATTATTTATGTTTTTCAAAATCACATGTAAGCAAACTATTTTTTGCTTCAAAAGTTTTATCAACCTTAAATGGGTAGGAAGATATTCCTTTTTATTTTATTCTCCCAAGTAAAATTCTTGTGATTAGTTCAAGAATGGAAGTTTACTAAAAGTAGGACTTGAGGTATTAAGAATTTTTTCCAATTTTTTATTATGGTAAAATACACATAACCAAATTCACTATATTAACCATTTAAAATGTACAGTTTACTGACACTAAGTACATTCATATTGTTGTACAACTATCACAACCGTCCACCTCCAAAGATATTTTTATCTTATAAAACTGAAACTCTGTATCCATTAAACAATAACTTACCCATTCCTCTGGTCCTCCCAGCCCCTGGCAACCATAGATCTGTTTTCTGTCTCTATGATTTTGGCTATTCTAAATACCCCATATAATTGAAATTATACAGTATTTGTCTCTCTGTGACTGGCTTATTTCATTTAACATCATGTACTCAAGGTTTATCCATGCTGTAGCTTGTGTCAAAATTTCCTCTTTTGTTAAGGGGAAGTAATATTCTGCTATATGCATGCACCGCATACTGCTTATCAATTCTTCTGTCCATGGGTATTTAAGTTGCTTCCACGTTTTCCCTAATGTTAGCAATTCTATGAACACGGGTATACAAATATCTCTCAAGAAACTATCAATTATATTGAGTATGTATACACAGAAGTGGAATTGCTGGGTCATATAATAATTGTATTTTAATTTTCGGGGAAAACCACTATGCAGGTTTCCACAGTTGCTGTACCATTTCATATTCCCACAACAATGCACAAGTGTGCATATTTCTCCATATCCTCGCCAACGTTTAATATTTACTTTTTTGTTTTTCGTTTTAGTAGTAGTTATACTAATGGGTGTGAGGTGATCTCTCTTGTGGTTTTAATGTGCACTTCCTTATTGATTACTGATTTTGAACATCTATTCATGTGTGTATTGATCATTTGTATGTCTTTAGAGAAATGTCTATTCGAATCTTTTGCTCATTTTTGAATTGGCTTGTTTATTTTTGAATTTTAGTAGTTCTCTTTATATTTTGAATATTATCTTCTTATCAGATATATGATTTGCAAGTATTTTCTCATTCTGTGCGATACCTTTGTACTCTGTTGATAGGGTTTTTGATACACAAGGTTTTTTTTTAATTTTCATGAGGTCCAATTTGTCTATATTTTTTTCTTTTACTGCATGTACCTTTGGTATTAGATCCAAGAAATCATCACCAAAACAATGTCATGAAGCTTTTCCCCTATGTTTTCTAAGAGTTTTAAAGGTCTTGGATCCATTTTGAGTTAATTTTTGGATATAGTATTTGATAAAGGTCCAATTTCATCCTTTTATCTGTTAATATCCAGTTTTCCCAGCACCATTTGTTAAAAAGACCATCTTTCCCCCAGGGAATTCTCTTGCTGATTCATTCTCCTTATCAGGTATAAGTCTGTTTAGATTTTCTGTTTGTTCACATTTAGTCTTGGTATGTTTTGTGTTTCTAGGAATTTGTTCATTTCAACTAAGTTATCCAATTTCTTGGTATAAAATTGTACATAGTATTCTTTTGTAATCCTTTTTATTTGGGCAGAATTAGTGGTAATATCACCACTTTCCGATGTTAGTAATTTTAATCTTTCCTTTTTTTTCTTAGTCCATTTAGCTAAAGGTTTATCAATTTTATTGATCTTTTTAAAGAATTAAGTTTTGGGTTTTGTGGTATTTTTCGATTCTTTATAGAATATTTTTCTAATCTTTATTTATCTCTGCTATAATCTTTGTTTCCTTTCTCTGCTACCTTTGGATATAATTTGTCCTTCTTCCAGTTTCCTAATTTATATAGTTAGGTTGTTGATTTAAAATCTTTTTTGTTTTTAAATGTAAGCATTTACAGTTATAAATTTCTCCCTTCTTACTGCTTTCTCTGTGTCCTCTAAATTTTGGTGTATTGTGTTTTTATTTTCATGGGTCACTATTTTATAATATTTCTAATTTATTTTTTGATTCATTTGTTACTCAAGAGTGTATTGTTCAATTTCCACAGACTTGTGATTTTTCCAGTTTTCTGTCTGTTACTGATTTCTTTATGATGTTGTGGTTGGAGAAGATATTTTGTATGCTACCTGTCTTTTAAAATCTATTAAGACTTAATCCAGGGCCTACCATATTGTTTATCCTCAGAAATGTCCCTTGTGCATTTGGTAAGAATGTGTATTCTGTTGCTCTGTAGACTTTTCTTTTTATCTGTTACATTTAGTTGGTTTATTGTATTGTTTAAGTCCTATGTTTTCTTATTTATCTTCTGTCTGGTTGTTCTATCTGTACTGAGAATGGGGTATTGAAGTCTCTTACTCTTTTTGTCAAAATGTCTATTTTTCCCTTCAATTCTATCCATTTTTTCCTCATATATTTTGATGGTGTATTATTAGGTATGTAAATATTTATGATTATTATATAGTTTTGTTGTATGAACCATTTATTAATAGATATCCTTTGTTTCTTGTAAATTTTTGAATTAAAGTCTATTTTATTTGATATTAGTTTAACTACCCCTGTGCTCTTTTGATTACTGCTGTTTTGCATATTTTTTCCATCCTTTCACTTTCAACCATTTTGTCTTATTGATCTAAAGTGAAATCTAGAGTCTCTTGTACACAACATATAGTTAGATTTTTTTAAATCTACTCTGCTGATTTCTACTCTTGGATTGGAGTTTAATTCATTTTTATTAAAAAAAATACTGAGGAGGGTTGCCTGGGTGGCTCAGTCGTTAAGCGTGTGCCTTCGGCTCAGGTCATTATCTCAGGGTCCTGGGTTCGAGCCCCACATCAGGCTCCCTGCTTAGCAGAAGCCTGCTTCTCCCTCTCCCACTCCCCCTGCTTGTGTTCCCTCTCTCGCTGTGTTTCTCTCTGTCAAATAAATAAATAAAATCTTTAAAAAAATAGGAAAAAAGGATTTACTTCCATCATTTGGTTATTTATTTTCTATATGCTTTACAGTTTTTTTGTCCTTCATTTCCTGCTTGACTATCTTCTTTTGTGTTCAGGTGATATTTTGTAGTGAAATGTTTAAGTTCTTTTCTCATTTCTTTCTGTGTGTATAATTTAGCTATTTTCTTTGTGGTTACAGTGAAAATTACATTTAACATTATCCTAAAGCTATAAGACTGTAATTTGATTTTATGCCCACTTAATTTTAATAACATAAAAAATTTTGCTTCTCTCAGCTCTGTCCCCAGGCCTTCAGTTTTTAATGTCACAGTATTGCATCTTTATACATTTGTATCAACATGAACTAGTAATTATTAATATATTAGTTTCTTAAATTATGTAGAAAACAAAATTGGAGTTACACACCACAGTTACAATAGCACTAGATTTATTTTTTTATTTTTTATTTTTTTAAAGATTTTATTTATTTATTTGACAGAGAGAGACACAGTGAGAGAGGGAACACAAAGCAGGGGGAGTGGGAAAGGGAGAAACAGGCCTCCCGCCAAGCAGGGAACCCGATACGGGGCTCGATCCCAGGACCCTGGGATCATGACCTGAGCCGAAGGCAGACACACTTAACAACTGAGCCACCCAGGTGCCCCTAGCACTAGATTTATAATTGTCCATATATGTACCTTAGCTCTCTCTTTCTTTATACAGCTTTGAATTACTGTCTAGTGCTCGTTCATCTTAACCTGCAGACCTCCCTTTAGCAT
Source organism: Mirounga leonina (assembly GCF_011800145.1). Lineage (NCBI taxonomy): Eukaryota > Metazoa > Chordata > Mammalia > Carnivora > Phocidae > Mirounga > Mirounga leonina. Next base: position 36,718,050 of record NW_023270415.1, on the reverse strand, counting down.
TGCTCATAAGGCAGATCTAGAAACAAACTCCCTCAGCTTTTGCTTATCTGGAAAGATCTAAATTTTCCCCTCTACTTTTAAAGTACCATATTACCACATTAGATTTCTTAATTCACAATTAAAAAAAAAATCATTCTGCATATATCAGCCCACTCTCTTCTGGCCTCCAAAGTTTCTGATGAAAAATTTGCTGAAAATGTTATTGAGAATCCCTTGTATGTGACAAGTCACTTTTCCCTAGCTGCTTTAGAAATTGTCCCTTTGGCTCTGAGAAACAAACTGATGGTTCTAGAGGGGAAGGGGGTGGGGGGACGGGTTAGCCTGGTGATGGGTATTAAAGAGGGCACGTATTGAATGGAGCACTGGGTGTTATACACAAACAATGAATCATGGAACACCACATCAAAAAAAAAAAAATAAAATAAAATAAAATAAAAATAAAAATAAATAAATAAATAAAAAGAAAAAAAAATATTGTCCCTTTGGGAGCACCTGTGTGGCTCAGTTGGTTAAGCATCTGCCTTCGACTCAGGTCATGATCTCAGGGTCCTGGGATCAAACCCTGCATCTGGCTCCCTGCTCAGCAGGAGCCTGCTTCACCCTCTGCCTCTCCTCTCTGCTCTTGCACACGTACTCTCTCACTCTCTCTCTCTCAATAAATAAATAAAAATCTTTATAAAAATAATAAAATAAAGTAAAAATTGTCCCTTTGGCTTTGAAATTTTTTTTTGTTTGCTTGTTTTTGTTTTATTTTGATTAGTTTTTTTAAATTTTAATTTTGGTGTAGTTAACATACAATGTTATATTACTCAGTGCTTATAAGTGTACTATTATCCCCCTTCACCTATTTCACACACCCCCCCCCCCACCCAACCTCCTCTCTGGTAAACATCAATTTGTTCTCTAGGATTATGAGTCAGTGTTTTAATTTGTCTTTTTTTCTTTGTTAATTTGTTTCGTTTCTTAAATTGCAAATATAAGTGAATTCCTAGGGTATTTGTTTTTCTCTGACTGGCTTGTTTCACTTAGCATTATACTCTAGATCCATCCATGTTGTTGCAAATGGCAAGATTTCATTCTTTTTATGGCTGAATAGTCTTCCATTGTGTGTGTGTTTGTATACCTCACACCAGATCTAGATCTTTATCTATTAATCTATTGACGGACACAAAGATTGCTTCCATAATTTGGCTTTTGTAAATAATGCTGCAGTAAACATAGGGGTGCATATATTTTTTCAAATTGGTATTTTCATATTCTTTGGGTAAATATCCTGTAGTGTAATTACTAAATCATAGGTTAATTCTATTTTTAATTTTTTTAAAAGATTTTACTTATTTATTTGACAGAGAGAGACACAGCGAGAGAGGAAACACAGCAGGGGGAGTGGGAGAGGGAGAAGCAGGTTCTCCACGGAGCAGGGAGCCTGATGTGGGGCTCGATCCCAGGACCCCGGGATCATGACCTGAGCCGAAGGCAGACGCTTAAGGACTGAGCCACCCAGGCGCCCCTCTATTTTTAATTTTTTGAGGAAAATCCAAACTGTCTTCTACAGTGGCTGCACCAGTTTGCATTCCCGCCAACAATGCAAAAGAGTTCTCCTTTCTCCACATCCTTGCCAACATTTGTTATTTTTTATTTTAGCCATTCTTACAGGTATGAAGTGGTATTTCATTGTAGTTTTGATTTGCATTTCCCTGATGATTAGTGATGTTGAACATCTTTTCATGTGTCTGTTGGCCATGTGTATGTCTTCCTGGGAGAAATGTCTGTTTATGTCTTCTGCCCCTTTTTTAATTGGATTATTTGGCGGTTTTGGTGTTGAGTTGTATAAGTTCTTTATATATTTTGTATACTAACCCTTTATTGGAAATGTCATTTGTAAATATCTTCTCCCATTCCATAGGTTGTCTTTTATTTTTGTGGCTGTTTCCTTTCCTGGGCAGAAGTTTTTATTTTGCTATAGTCCAAATAGTTTTTGTTTTTGTTTCCCTTACTTTAGAAGACATATCTAGAAAGATGTGTTACAGCCAATGTTAGAGAAATTACTGCCTGTTTTCTCTTCTAGGAATTTTATGGTTTCATGTCTTACATTTATGTTCTTAATACATTTTGAGTTTATTTTTGTGTATCGTGTAAGAAAGTGGGCCAATTTCACTCTTTTGCATGTTGCTGTCCAGTTTTCCCAACACCATTTGTTGAAAAGACTGTCTTTTTCTCACTGTATAGTCAGTCATTCCTCCTTTGTCAAAGAATAATTGACCATATATTTGTGGGTTCATTTTTGGGTTTTCTATTCTGTTTTATTGATCTATGTGTCTGTTTTTCTGCCAATACCATACTGTTTTGATTATAAGATCTTTGTGGTATAACTTGCAGTCTGGAATTATGATACCTCCAGCTTTGTTTTTCTTTTTAAGATTGCTTTGGCTATTCAGTGTCTCTTGTGGTTCCATACAAATTTTAGGATTGTTTGTTCTAGGTTCTGTGAAAAGTGCTGTTGGTATTTTGATAGGGATTGCCTTAAATCTGTAGATTGCTTCGGGTGGTAAAACATTTTAACAATATTTGTTCTTCCAATCCATGAGCATGGAATGTATTTCCATTTCTTTGTGTCATCTTTAATGTCTTTCATCAGTGTTTTATACTTTTCAGAGTGTAGTTCTTTCATCTCTTTGGTTAGGTTTATTCCTAGGTATCTTATTATTGCTGATGCAATCGTAAATGGGATTGTTTTCTTAATTTCTCTTTCTGCTGCTTCATTATTGTATAAAAATGCAACAGATTTCTGTACTTTGATTTCATAGACTGCAACTTTACTGAATTCATTTAATAGTTCTAGTCATTTTTGGTGGAGTCTTTAGGGTTTTGTATATATAGTGTCACGTCATCTGCAAATAATGAAAGTTTTACTTCTTCCTTACCAATATGGATGCCTTTTATTTCTTTTTCTTGTCTGATTGCTGTGGCTAGGACTTCCAGTACTATGTTGAATAAAAGTGGTGAAAGTATACATCCTTGTTGTGTTCCTGACCTTAGGGAAAACTTCTCAGTTTGTCCTCAGTGAGGATGATGTTAGCTGTGGGTTTTCCATATAAGGCCTCTATTATGTTGAGGTATGCTCCCTCTAAACTTACTTTGTTGAGGGTTTTTTTTATCATATATATATGTTGTACTTTTTCAAATGCTTTTTCATCTACTGAAATGGTTATATAGTTTTTATGCTTTCTCTTATTGATGTAATGTATCACATTGATTGGCTTGTGAATATTGAATCACCTTTGTATCCCAGGAAAAAAATCCCACTTGATCATGGTGAATGATTTTTTTAATGTATTGTTGAATTTGGTTTGCTAGTATTTTGTTGAGGATTTTTGCATCTATGTTCATCAGAGATATTGGCCTGTAGTTTTATTTTTTAGTGTTGTCTTTGTCTGGTTTTGGTATGAGGGTAATGCTGGCCTCATAGAATGAATTTGGAAGTTTTCCATCCTCTTCTATTTTTGGAAAACATTGAGAAGAATTTTTGGTAGAATTCACCTGTGAAGCTGTCTGGTCCTGGATTTTTGTGTTTTGGAAGATTACTGATTAAATTTCATAGCTGGTAGTAAGTCTGTTCGAATTTTCTGTTTCTTCCTGCTCTTGTTTTGGTAGGTCCTATGTTTCTAGGAATTTATCCATTTCTTCTTGGTTGTCCAATTCATAGGCATATAATTTTCCATAATATTGTCTTACAATCCTTTGTATTTCTGTGGTGTTGCTTGTTATTTCTCTTCTTTCACTTTTGATTTTGAGTCCTCTCTCTTTTTTAATCTTTTTTTAGCTGAGTTTGGTGGAAGGTTTACCAATTTTGTTGATCTTTTCAAAGAACTAACTCCTGGTTTCATTGATTTATTCCACTGGGGTTTTTTTTGGGTGTTCTTTGTTTGTTTGTTTTGCATTTCTATATCATTTATTTCTGACTTAATCTTTATTATTTCCTTCCTTCTACTGGTTTTGGGTTTTATTTGTTCTTTTTCTAGCTCTTTTAGGTATAAGGTTAAGTTTTTTATCTGAGATTTTTCTTGGTTCTTGATATAGACCTTTAATGTTATAAACTTACCTCTTAAAACAGCTTTTGCTGCATCCCAAAGATTTTGGATTGTTGTGTTTTACTTTTCATTTGTCTCCATGTATTTTTTATTTCTTTAATCTCTTGGTTTACCTATTCATCGTTTAGTAGCATGTTATTTAACCTCCATGTATTTGTGCTATTTCCAGACTTTTTTCTTGTGGTTGATTTCTAGTTTTCATAGCATTATGGTCAGAAAACATGTATGGTATGAGTGATCTTTTTGAAATTGTTGAGACTTATTTTACGGCCTAATATCTGATCTATTTTGAACAATGTTCCCTGTGCACTTGAAAATAATGTGTTCTGCTGTTTTAGGGTGGGATATTCTGAATATATTTGTTAGATCCCTCTGGGCCAATGTGTCATTCAAAGCCACTGTTTCCTTGTTGGTTTTCTGTTTAGATGATCTGTCCATTGATGTATGTGAGCTATTAAATCCCCCTATTATTGTATTACTGTCTATTCCTTTTTGTTTGTTATTAACTGTTAAATATATTTTGGTGCTGGGTACACAAATATTTACAATTTGTTATGTCTTTTTATGGAAATCTCCTAATTCTTATATAGTGTCCTCTTTGTCTCTTATTACAGTTTTTGTTTTAAAGTCTATTTTGTCCAGTACAACTATTGCTACCCCAGCTTTCTTTCACAACCATTTGTATGATAAATCTTCCTCCATCCCTTCATTTTTAATCTGCATATATCTTTAGGTCTGAAATGAGTCTCTTGTAGGCAGCATATAGATGTCTCGCCTTTTTATCCATTCCATCACCCTATGTCTTTTGATGGGAGAATTTAGTTTATTTATATTCAAAGTAATTATTGATAGGTATGCATTTATTGCCAAGTGTTATTTGTTTTGTGACTGCTTTTGTAGTTCTGTTCCTTTCTTCCTTTGCTCTCTTCTCTCACAGTTAGTTGGCATTCTTTAGTGATATACTTTGATTCCTTTCTCTTTATGTTTTGCATATCTAGTATTGGTTTTTGATTTATGGTTACCATTAGGTTTCTATGTAACATCTCCTGCATATCGCATCTTCAGCAGATAGCGGTCTGTATTGAGTTGATGATTGCTTAATTTTGAACCTATTCTTTACCCCTTTGCCCCCACCCATGTTTTATGTATATGGTGTCATACTTTACATCCTTTTATTTTGTGAGTCCCTTGATTTTTTTACAGATATACTTATTTTTACTGCTTTTGTCCTTTCTACTTTTCTTACTCTTACCAATACTCTTTCACTCAGAGTCACCTTTAAAATTTTTGTAGGGTTGCTTTATTGGTCATGAGTTACGTTAACTTTAGTTTGTCCGGAAAACTCTTTATCTCCTATATTGAGTGATAGCCTTGAGTATTCTTGGCTGCAGATTTTTTTTTTTTCTTTCAGCACTTTGAATATATCATGTCACTCACTTCTGATCTGTAATGCTTATGCTAAAAAATTCACTGATATCTTTATGGGGTTTCTTTTATATGTAACTGTTTTCTTTTCTCGTTGCTTTAAAATTCTCTCTTTATCACTACTTTTTGTCATTTTAATTACTATGTTTCTTGGTGTGGACTTTCTTGGATGTTGATTGGGAGACCTCTCTGCCTCCCGGATCTGGATATCTGTTTCCTTCCCCAGATTCAGGAAGTTTAGGCCATTATTTCTTGAAATAAATCTTCTGCCCAGTTTTCTCCATTTTCTTCTGGGATCCCTATAATGTGAATGTTACTAAGTTTGGCAGAGTTGCTGAGTTCCCTAAGTACATTCTCATTGTGCATATTTTTTTTCTCACCTGATCAGCTTGATTACTTTCCATTACTCTGTCCTCCAGGTTGCTGATTTGTTCTACTTCCTCTAGTCTGTTATTTATTCCATGTGGTGTATTTTTAATTTCATTTATTGGTTCTTCATTTCTGATTGATTCTTTTTTATCTTTGTTAAGGGTCTTACTGATGTCCTCCACTGTTTTCTCAAGTCCAGTGAGTATTTTTATGATCATTACTTTAAATTCCCTATCAGGAATATTACTTATCTCTGTTTTGTTTAACTCTCTTGCTGTGGTTTTGTCCTATTCTTTCATTTGGGATATATTCCTCTGTCTCCTCATTTTCTCTAACTCTCTGGGCCTGTTTCTGGTTGTTAGGAAAGTCAGCTATGTCTCCTGCTTATGAAGGAGAGGTCTATAGTACCCTGTCCCCTATTAACCAGAAATTCAGGGGTATCTCCTATATGTATTGTGTGTAACCTGCTGTTGTGGCTCAGCTGCTTTTTCCTTCAGCACAGTCATCTGCAATGGCTCTCTGCCTGTCATGGGCAGTGTTTGATCCCTGTGGTTTTAGTCAACCAATCAGGGGCCACCTTAGGCTTGAGTTGAGTCAGACCGGGCATTTTCCAGAGATGCCAGTAGCACCAAACTGCAGGGCAGTTTTCCTGTGTTGTCTCCTGAGAAGTTTTCATTGTTGGGTAGGGCTTGCAATCAGAGAGCTGTCTACCCCCAGCCTACTTCTGGGCCCACAGTTTGACTGGTATATGTGGTTATCTTTCCCTCTCCCCAGGGAAGGAGTCACTTTGGAATGGTGCTGACCCCTATCAAGACTGCTTGCTTACTGCCAAATTGTGGCCCCAGTTTGAATGGGCGCCAACCAAAACATATTATAGGGGGCAGATCCACAATGCTAGGGAGCAGGGCATGGAATTAGTCCTCTGCAAGAGAGGATAAGCCAGTGCTGGGACCAATGCTGGCTAGGCCAATCCACAAAGCATGTGGGGATGGTGTGCACAGTTTTCATAAGGTATGCAGTGGTCCTCCATGAAAGGGACCCACTGCCAATGGGACAAAGAATGCAGAAGGGAGATGCAGTGTTGGCAAAGTTTGCACCAGATTTTTTTGGAAGGAGACCCACAGCACAGGGGCTGAGGCAAGGTGGGCTCAAGGGGAGAGATCCCCGAAGCCCAGGGGATTGGAGGAAAGGGCACAGTGCAAGCAAATTAAGTAGTGAATGTGGGTATGGGGCTGGTTCCCTCAGGTTGCCATGTGTTTATACTGGGAATAAGGAAGAGAAATGGTGCTTGCCAGCTCCTTTGTTCCTGGGGGAGCCTCCCAGCACTTTCTGTCCCTCCAGGACAGGCTCTGAAACTAGTAAATAACTCTCCAACCACATGCTCCAGGCAATTTTCAAATTGCTGCTTCTATGCTGTATCTCCATGGGGCTATTTATTGTGCTGTCTCTTTAAGGGCAGGGACTCAGTTTCCTATTGTCCTTTAGGCTCTCCCAGAACCAAGCCCACTGATTTTTAAAATTCCAGGCTTTAAGCTCTGCTGATTGTAAGAACTCATGATATTTGGCCTCTCTGGTTTTCAAAACCAAATATTATGGGGATTCACCTTTCTGGTGCAGGCCTTCTAGTGTAATTGTCTTTCCCATCTCTGCACTTGAGGGTCCCTCCCTCCAGTGGACAGTCCTGTGATTTTTTTTAGCTTTCTATCATGTCTCCACCCTTCCTACCCTCTTCAGTGTGGCCTCATTTCTATATTTAGTTGTGGAGTTTGTTGTACCTTTCTTCGGGTCATTTTCTGGGTTATTTACAGTGATGTGAATGTTATCTAGTTGTATCCCTAGGACAAAGTGAGATTAGGGTACTCCTAGTCTGCTATTTTCCTGGCTTTAACTTTTGACAGTTGGTTTATAATGTATCTATGTATGGGTCTCTGAATTTATCCTACTTGGAATTCAAACTCCTACTTGGAGCTTCTTGGATGTCCATATTCATGTCTTTAATTAATTTGGGGAATTTCTTGGTCATTATTTTCCCAATTATTTTCTCAACCCTTTCTAATTTATTTTCTCTTTCTGTGACTACCACATTGTCTATGTTAGTCATCTTGCTGGTGTCTTACAGGTCTCTGCAGCTTTGTTCACTTATTTTTTTCTATTCTTTATTTTTTATTATGTTATGTTAATCACCATACATTATATCATTAGTTTTTGATGTAGTGTTCCATGATTCATTGTTTGCGTATAACACCCAGTGCTCCATTCAGTATGTGTCCTCTTTAATACCCATCACCAGGCTAACCCATCCTCCCACCCCCTTCCCCTCTAGAACCCTCAGTTTGTTTCTCAGAGTCCATAGTCTCTCATGGTTCATCTCCCCTCCGATTCGCCCCCCCTTCATTTTTCCCTTCCTGCTGTCTTCTTCTTTTTTTTTTAACATATGATGTATTATTTGTTTCAGAGGTACAAGTCTGTGATTCAACAATCTTACACAATTCACAGTGCTCACCATAGCACATACCCTCCCCAATGTCTATCACCCAGCCACCCCATCCCTTTCACTCCCCACCACTCCAGCAACCCACAGTTTGTTTCCTGAGATTAAGAATTCCTCATATCAGTGAGATCATATGATACATGTCTTTCTCTGATTGACTTATTTAGTTCAGCATAATACCCTCCAGTTCCATCCATGTCATTGCAAATGGCAAGATTTCATTCCTTTTGATGGCTGCATAATATTCCATTGTATATATATACCACTTCTTCTCTATCCATACATCTGTCGATGGACATCTTCGATCTTTCCATAGTTTGGCTATTGTGGACATTGCTGCTATAAACATCGGGGTGCATGTGCCCCTTTGGATCCCTACATTTGTATCTTTGGGGTAAATACCCAGTACTGAAATTGCTGGGTCGTATGGTAGCTCTATTTTCAACTTTTTGAGGAACCTCCATACTGTTTTCCAGAGTGGCTGCACCAGCGTGCATTCCCACCAACAGTGTAGGAGGGTTCCCCTTTCTCTGCATCCCTGCCAACATCTGTCATTTCCTGACTTGTTAATTTTAGCCATTCTGATTTGTGTGAGGTGATATCTCATTGAAGTTTTGATTTGGACTTCCCTGGTGCTGAGCAATGTTGAGCACTTTCATTCAATCTTTTTTTCTTTCCATTCCTCAGATGTGATAGTTTCCATTGTCCTATCTTCAAGTTGGCTGGTTCTTTCTTCTGCCTGCTTAAATCTGCCTTTGAATACCTTCAGTCATTATGCTTTTCATCTCTAGAATTTCTCTGTTTTCTTTTTAGGTTTCTTTCTCTTTACTGCTTTTTCCATTTTGCTCATACATAATTTTCTTAACTTTCACCTTGTCTTCCTTTAGTTCTTTGAGCATCTTTAAGACAGTTGTTTTAAAGTTTTTGTCTGGATCTGTCATCAGGTCTTTTTCAGGGACATTTTGTTGGCCTGTTTTTCATTTGAATGAGATACACTTTCCTATCTCTTTGTGTGCCTTCTGATTTTTTTTGTTGAAAACAGGACATTCAGATCTAACAGCATGGTAATTCTGGAAATCTGATTCTTTTCCTTCCACAGGACTTGATGGGTCTTTGTTTGCTTAATTTTTAGGTGTTTGCTTTTAATTATGTTTGTTTGTTCTTTTTGTTTGTTTTTATTGTTGTAGTCTGTCCCTGTGCTGAGGATCAACCTAAAGTATAGACTTTATGCTCTTGTAAGCTCTTTTCTGAGCTACACTTTCTTCTGGACATGCACAGTGACTTTCTAATGCCTTTTGTATACGCAATTGCTTTTGATTGCCCTAGTCTTCAATGTATTGCTCCCAAAAGGAAAATGAGGGAACAACAAAGTACTAGCTTTTAAAATACCCTGAAAGTCACTTTAGCTGGAATGCAACAATAGGAGGACGTGCAACAGTAGTGGCTACTTCTTTGTTTGTACCTCTGTATTCAGAAGGAGCAACCAGTGCATAGATTCCCACATATTTGGAAATCTTGGTTATGTTTACCCACCCTGGCTCCCTCAAGCTGTTGTGTAAGCTGCTCCAGTAATAAGTGCATAGCTGCATGCCATAGAGCTGTGGAGTGGGAGATAGGTAGCACCTACTCTTTTAAAAGCTAAATTAGGGGCGCCTGGGTGGCTCAGTTGTTTAAGCGACTGCCTTAGGCTCAGGTCATGATCCTGGAGTCCCGGGATCGAGTCCCGCATCGGGCTCCCTGCTCGGCAGGGAGTCTGCTTCTCCCTCTCACCCTCCCCCCTCTCATGCTCTCTCTCTCTCATTCTCTCTCTCAAATAAATAAATTTAAAAAATCTTAAAAAAATAAAAGCTGACATTAACTAAAATTAACTTCATATTATAAAATCCTTCAGTTGGCTCCAGGGTTCCAAAATAGTTATATAAGACAGATTCTGCCAGTGCAATTGTTTAGGTGTGAAGACAAGTTCCTGGTGCTTCCTACTCTACCACCTTCCCTGAATCTATCTCCAGTATAAGTAATTTTTAAGAAGATGCTATTTAATAGTGATAAAATAATACATTTCTAAGAATGTAATTTTATAGTGTAACATTTCAATTCCCTCTAGCTGTAATGTTTGCATTTACTCCTTGGGAATTTTATTTATAGGTATTAAACAATAACATACATCTACTGTATGTTCATGAGCTTAGTACCTATCTGCATATCTTTTTTTTTTTTTTTGAACTATCTGGTCAAATCTCTTTTTTCCTCCAATGTGTGTGGTATTTTGGTTGATTGGTTGAATTTTTTTGTTTGTTTTCTTTTTTTTTTTTTTTTTGAGATTTTATTTATTAGAGAGAGAGAGCACACAAGGTGGGGGAAGGGGAGAGGTAGACTCCCCACTGAGTGGGGAGCCTGATGCAGGTCTCTATCTCAGGATCCTGGGATCATTACCTGAGCAAAAGGCAAATGCTCAACTGACTGAGCCTCCCAAGTGCCCATATTTGTTTGCTTTTCTATGTATTATAAGTGATTTCCATATTCCGGATATATGTTAAAACATCTGTTTCACAAATAGTTTCTTTTAATCTGTATCTTTTAATTTTCTTAATGATATTTTTGAAGAGCAGAAGTTTTTAATTTTGGTGGGTCCAAATGTCATTTTTTTAAATTTATGGTTTGTTCTTTTTGTACCTGATATAAGAAAATATTGGCTAATCCAACGTCACTAAGAATTTGTCTTACATTCAACTAGAGGTTTTATACTTCAGTATTTTGGCCTCTAAACCATGTCTATTTAACTTTTGTATCTGATATGGCATAAGAATAGAAGATTTTCTTTTTGTGTATCCAATTATTCCAGAAACATTTTTGAAAAGGTTATATTTTCCCCACTGAAATATTTTTGTACTTTTTTTTTTTTTTGAGAATCAATCAGCTATATATGTGTGGGTCTGTTTCTCAAGTATTCTATTCCACAGATCTATATTTTTATCTTTACATTAATACCATAATGTCTTTATTGTTTACACTCTAGTTTACCGTTGCTTTAGTGTATTTTAAAATCAGATTATGTAAGTCCTTCAAAATTTTTTGTTGTTCAAAGATATTGACAGTTCTGAGTTCTTCTCATTTCCAGAATGAGGAAACTGAAATTTTGAGGTATTAAATAGCTTCCCTAAATTCGGAATACTAGATTAAGGAATTAAACACTAGTTGTTGTAGTTTGTGAGTCATTAGTAACTATCTAAGTAGCTACCATCTATTCAAAACAATTCATTGATTATATAACTAGCCACTGAAGACATAACCTAAACTTATTCTTCTTTTGTAATTTATTTTTCAGCCAAAAAAAAAACCAAACCTATGCTTTCTATCACATTATTTAAACACAATTTGATAAAATAACTTTTTTCATTTCCCTAATTTCCTGTGTGAAAAACGCTGCCTGTATTTGAAAAAAGAAATTATATATAGCTGACCCTTGTCATTTATGAGACTGTATAGCTGTGCTATGAATATACTATGATAGAAATAATACTATTAAAAATTACCAAGAAAACATGAAGAATTTCATTGTGATTTCTAGAAATGGTTAACAGAAAAAAAATGTATTTTAAAATTATGTTAGTTCCCTTAATCGATTTTTCTCAATATGTGTCTAAAAAATTCCATTACTTATCTGCTCTAGGAAGGGCCTAGGGAAACTTGCCCAGCAATCATAAATGCTGTATTCATTCTGCCAGCTATCTTACTTTCCATGCTACTGGGCCACAGGTTCATGAGCAAAAGAGTAGAAGGTATGAAGCGTAAACTTCTCAACCATAAAACCTACAGTTGATGGAAAGTCAAATATAGAAAACACACACTTTCACATTTAAAGAAGTATCATTTTTAATGCAAATGAAGGTAATGCATATTATATATTGGTAATTAGATTTTTTAGAAGCAATATTTCTAATAGATGTCTGAAGAAAAAGCACACATGATATGCAAGAGTAAAACATCACCTGATGTTTGTGACTTTTGTCTTTTAGATTCATTTATAATGCCTTTTCCAAAGTAATTTATCTATTACGGTAGATACTGAAAGGGAGTATTTTCTTATCTGAAGATCAGTCAGAATTCATTTTCGGAGATGGTATTCCTTCCTTGCACAATATGAGGCTGGAGCTATGGCCTCAAAGGCCCCCTGTTTTCTATTATGCCATGTTTTAGACATGCAGAGTTTGGAAAAAAATTAGTTATCTATAGTTACCTTAGATCTATACAAGAAATCAAAGTGAACACCTCTCATGAGTATTTGGATAATTTTATCTACCATCATTTGAAGCCTAATTTTACTGCATAATTGTAAGTGAGCAGTATAGACAGCAAAATTTCCTGGCAAGACATAAGGTTTAACAACTTCAAGTAAATATCAGTGACATATCAAAAAAGCTTTTTAGTTCCATATTAAACTTTCTTCTTTCTTTCTTATTATAATTTTAGACAAATATTAGCCCTTTAGAAATTTTGATGTTCCTGTTACAAAATTTGGGGTATTCTGAGGATAGAGCATTTAGATGATAATTAGAGTCACTGAACATCTTAACATTTCAGAATTCATGATTCAAATGTGATTATATTCCACATTCTATGTAACTGTCCTTCTCAAGTAATTAAGGAAACTTTCTTCATAGCAATACTTTTTCCTTCATTACAAAAAAGTTTCTAATTCAGAAACTATTTCCTAATTTGAGCTCCATCCAATCTTTTTGTGGGTCAGATACACAGCAATAATGATTATAGGAAATGTTGACCTGGTTTCTATTTGACTTATATAATGGCTCTATAGGAAAACAATAGCCTCTGACAAAAATTAAAACTATGGTAGTTATTTTGGTTTATAATATGAAAAGGAACTAGATTCAAGTGTCTCTTTTGAGGCAGTATCACTTGCCTACCTTAACAGTAAAACCAGGCCAATGCATTGTCTCTTTATCTGGCAGTTCTCTTTCCACTTGTATATAAAGGCCAAACAAGCATTATTAAAAATGTGAGTGCAGCCAACACTGTCTACAGATGACTTAGCTTAATTTTTTTGCAAATTTTAAGAAAATTTTATATTAATACTAACAGTGAGTGCCAAGAAAGCTTTTGATTAAATTGATTTTAGATGATTTGTTTGAAGCTACATGACTTTAGAAGTATTTGTTAAATGGATGGAAAATGCATAGTCATGGGAAAAAATGTCCATATTATACATATTTTTAGATGCTTTGCTTTTTAATGAATAACAAAAACAAATGTAAGAAATGTTTATTATTTTGTTCAGAATCATGGGTTATTTTCTTGAAAATTAAAATACACTATACATTACATTTTCTACTTTAAAAATCAGATTTATTGAGCTAAATTTACAAACAAAACACTGACTTAAGTACACAGTTCCATGAGTTTTAACAAATGTATTCACCTATGTAGCTTTCACATTCAAGATATAAATCTTTTTCATCATCCAAATATATTACTAATACCCTTTGCAGTCAACTCCATCCATCTTCCAAGTAACTGCGGGTAGACTTTCTAGCTATATACAGTATATTTTTAATGCCTTCTTTTGTTCAGCATATTGTATTTGAGATTCATCCGTATTGTTGCATGTATATACCTAATTTTTAGTTTCATTAGTAATATAATTTTTTCAATGTAAGCTTTTTAGCTTCTTTAAAATAAACTCAGTTTAGAAAAGAGGATATAATTTAATAGAAAAGTGAATTAAACCTCTTTATTTTGGTCAGATGAAAACTAAGAAATTATAAGACTATACAGTTGTAAAAGTAGATATAAATTGACACAAACCTGCTCAATGGATTTTTGAATGTTAGTACTAGTAGAGAAAACCTTTAAATTTGAGTGTAGTCTCAAAGTATATTAAAGAAAAAAGCTTTATTCACATTATAGGAAATTTATAGGTCTTCTTAGGAATGCAGCATTGGAGTTAGAGATACTTGAGTTCCAATCTTGGCTCTATCACTCATAAGCCAAATATATATTCACAAGACACTCAACCATTCCAAGCTTCCAATTCCTGCAAAATGGAAAAAAAAAAAAAAAAAAAAAAAAAAACCTTCATTTAAGTTTGCAATAGACAGTAAATGGGAAAATATACCTTAGGCACCTCACATATAGTATGTAGTAAGCACTCAATAAATACAATGTTTTCTTAACTATTTCAGTAGAATCCATAAGCTTCTCCACAGCTCTGAATTATTTTGCTTTATTACAACCAAGAATATGTAATTCCTCACTTAGAAGTTAAATAAATTAAAATTTTGATGAACATAGATTATTGCCTCTTTCTATAACAAATATAATCCCATAATGCATATATATTTTTAATTAGAATCACACCTATAACTACTCTCTTTGCAACTTTACCTTCAACAGCAGTCTCATTCATTTATTCACTCTTTCATTTGTCTGTAGCATTTATTGAGAACCTATGTGCAGGTACTGTTCTGAATACTCATTTTATTCAGATCTCTCCTAGTTTTTATTTAATTAGATAGGCTTTTGTGGGAACCCAATCTGACATAGTACTACCTACCATTCTCTTTCCCATTTGCCTGTTCTATCTCCTTTGCTACCCTTATTCTTATATATGCACACACACACACACACACACACAGATTTGGTCTTTTCTAATAGAATGCATGCTTCATAAGTATAGGAGTTTTGTTTTGTTCACCACTATATTCTCATCACCAAGAAAAGTTTCAGGTGCAGAGTAGAAGCTCAATGAGTATTTATCGATCAAATCAATGAGAATGTAGCTCTGACAAAAGTAAGCAGCTCAACTACAGAAGTCCCCTGGGGTGACCAGTCAGTCTTTCCCTTTAATCTCAGGACAGATCATAGCAATCTTCTTTGTGACCCCTTTGCAAGTTATTCACAAAATTTGAATAGCTATCGCTTCTCTTTCTTCCTTTGCTATTTTAAGCCCTTCATCTAAGCTTACACAGTCATTTATTTCTCTCTCCCCTTTTCCTACAGAGTATGTCCAAGGGCTTGTGTCCAGATGTATCCACCAGTTGACAGGCCACTAATCATAGCCTTTGTTTATATTTTCATATCATCCCTATTGTGTATTTTCCATTTAGAAAATGAATTACCCTAAGCAACCTTAGCCCAGGGAAAAGACTCAACTGAATGCAGCCAAAATTTCTAATTTTAAACAAAAACACTTGGAATTGGTGAACCTGAAACAGAAGGTCTTGGGCAAAATCACTTATAATTTCTTCTTTTTCTTCAAAATAGCCTTAAAGGATAACAATTATGTTTAGAAAAAATAGTCAGCTTTAGATGTCAAATAAAAGCTTTTGTAGTAATATCATGTATTTTTAATAGAATTTCAAATAAATTCATTCTTTTAGGGTAAAAGGAAGGAGACAATAACCAAGGTCAATCAATGTGTTTTAAAATATGCTCAACAGTTTTTTTTTTTTACAGTATCACTTCACAAAATTTATGTAGACATATAACTTTTCAATTTTGTTTGGCACAGTGGCAGTGAATTTTATTCTGATTTTGTCTATACTGAAGCTGGAACAATATTCAGTTAAGGTAAATTCTACTTCACTTCAAAAAAACGGGGGAGGGAGGTTTGTTTATTGTACCCCAGTTTTAACAGACTTAGAAACCATGTTTCTTTTCTTCCTTTTAGAGAAGGAAATGACACTCATGTTTTCTGAATTCCAATTTTATATGTTCTTTTTCATTTCTCTTGTACTTGAAATGTTCTGACTTCTGGACCCAGGAGATAAAAGATTTTTATCTCTGTATTCTCAGGATTTGAAAAGATGCTTTTTCTTATACTAAATTTAAACAGTTTACTCTGGATTTTAGCATTTTTCAGCACTCTTAGATAAAGGACAACAAATAATTCCACTTTTCCTTTATAAATTTGTTTTAATTTGTAGATTCCAAGTGCCTGACATTTGTCTTCATGGCGAGTTTTATTGATGGCTAACAATAATTCAGATTTGTTTTCTCTAAGCCCAGATAGTTGCATCCCTTTGTTTTCGAATTGAATATGAGATTCTTACTCTGTTCTCTGACAGTCCTGATCTAGATATAAATGGAAGAAAATCAGTGTGTCTGTGATAAGTACTATCATTGAAATTTGTAGAGGAGCTAACGGAACATCTGGTACAAAGGTGAGGAGAGTTGGGGGAGGTATCACAGAGAAGTGATTGTGCAGTTGGTATGTGAAGCCTCAATTTTGAATGTTTCCCAGGAAAAACAGGTGAACAAAAGTGGAGGTACCAGGTAGAAGGAATATCTTGTATTGACACAAGGTTTGAGCTTATTCTGGGAATGATAAGAATTCCTGTATGGCTCTCAGATAGGATTTGTAAAAGAGATTTAAGGATATACCTGGACAGATAAATTGAGGTTACATTTAGAAAGTCCTATTTATCAACAGCTAGAGAATTAATTTTTCTTCTATAATTAGTAACTTTAGGAAGTATTAGACTCCAATTTGTGTTTTAGAATGCAGTAAGTGAAAAATCACGTAGTCGAGGTGTGAATAGAATTGGGCAGCATGTACATTTTCTACTGCTTTATAACAAATTACCCCTAATAGTACACTACCACAATTCACCCTCTCTCCCAATAATTCACACTCCTTCCACATTCAAAGTCCACTTGTCCTTTCTTAAGACCCCCAAAAGTATCATTCCATTACAGCTTCAGCTCTAAGTCCAAAATCTTGTCTAAATCAAATCCAGGTGCAGAGAAGGCCCTTGGATTTAGTTCCTTTAGTATTAACTTTTTTAGTACAATTCTTCTTGGCCTGTGAAAATAAAAATATAAATCCTCTGTCATCTTCTTACCCAATATATGATGGCAGAACAAGTATAAGATAATCATTATAGACATTCCTGTTCAAAAAAGGAGAAAAATTGGAGACACAAAGGAGTAACTGATCCATAACAGTTCTAAAATCCAGCTGGGAAGTTTGTTGATCACCACTCATATTTTAGGGAAAAGTGTTCATGGCCTCTGTGCTTTTTCTTTTACTGTCTTTTACTACTCAGTTCAACCTGGTGATGTTCTGCATATGTAACTCTTGTATAAACTTTGTGGATCTTCTAAAAATCTCCTTGGGGTTTAGTCCACTAGACAAATGTCAGCCACAAGATACCTGAAGTTAAGCCTGTATCTTCCTTGGGTTCCTTGGAAGATGACTACAGAAAAATGTCTAAAAACCATATAGTTTGAGTGGATCTCTGAGGCACATTCTTTATCTGACTGAATAGTACTCAGACTGAATTTTTTCTTTCTAAGATCTTAATAAAAGATTTTACAGTCCTACCCTTGACGTAATCTTTGGACCATATTTCCCTGGCAATTCCCTGGATTGGATACTTACTCAGAAGTCACTTCTTAATTTTTATACCATTTGACATCTGCAAAGGCTAAACGTTTTCCAAACCATCAAGTCTTAGCTTGTTTTTGTTTTACAGTCTTTCCTTTAGTTTATCTCTCTCCTTTATTAGCACCAAGAAGAAACCACATGACATTTTTAAAAATAGTTGAAAATCCTCTTAGCTATATTACA
Source organism: Mirounga leonina (assembly GCF_011800145.1). Classification (NCBI taxonomy): domain Eukaryota; kingdom Metazoa; phylum Chordata; class Mammalia; order Carnivora; family Phocidae; genus Mirounga; species Mirounga leonina. The sequence goes on along the minus strand of NW_023270415.1, from coordinate 36,700,085 downwards.
TAGTTGATTAAGTATATATTCTATTTTCCACAGAATTGCAAATAAGAGGGTTGCTAAACTTCCTGCCACTACATGAAAAGGTTCCCTCTTCATTTGGTTTTCAATAACTTTTGCCTTACTTTCCTGTAAGCACTTTAAAAAGTCCTCTTTAAAAGTTACCCACGACCTTATATAAAAGACTCTGAAGCTTCACCAAGGAATTTTAGGATTTTGCCACTTTATTCTCAGAGCTCACCATCTGATTCCAAAGGCATACCCACATTGTAGTATTCATTTTAACAACATCCCACTTCCAGGTATCAAAATCTGTATGTATATGGGTTTCTATTATTGCATAATAAATTACCCCAATGCTTTGCAGTTTACAATAAAATTTTTTTCACTAAGTTTCTGTGGGTCAAGAATCTGGGAGTAGTTTAGCTGGGTGGGTCTGGCTCAGGGTCTTTCATGAGGTTTAGGTTTGGGTCAGGACATCAGTCATCTGAAGAGAAAGGAGAATCTACTTTCAGTTCAATAACATGGATAATAGAAGGAGACTTAATTCCTGTCACATGAAACTTTTCATGGAGCTATGCATGAAAGCAATCCAACAAGATAGCTTTCTTAGCTCAAAATGAGTGATCTGTGAGACAATGTGAGCAATAACGCTAAAGTTTCAATTGTGTATAACCTAATCTCAGAGATGACATTTGTATACATGACATCAGTTGTGTTGTATGTAGTTAGTTACACAATTCAGTCCTGATAAATGTGGGAGGTGACTACATGAAAGTGTGAATATTAGGAGGCAAGGATCATTAGGAGCCATGTTGAAAGCTGTCTAACACAATCAGGCATTTATACTTGAGCTAGGGAAAGCCAAAATCCAATTTAATTGTTTAAGCTGAATATGAAGGAACGAATAGGATTAGAGAGGAGAAACTCGTTTGGGAATTATTTCAGAATGAGAATAGCCTATATTGTACTTACTAACAAAGTACTTATTAAGAGCAATAGAGAGGAGTAAGAATCAGGTGAAAATTTATGGAGGGGGGTATGACTGATTGATTGAATTTATGGCCCCAATTTTCCTACCCCCTTATTTCCATAACATTCAGTAGGGCCCTTCTGCACTGGCTTGTCCATATGACTGACTTTGGCCAAAAGTGTATTAGCAAATTTGATGAAACCATAGTCTTGAAAAAACACATTTTCTGCTTTTTTTTTGGACCTACATATTTTTGTGGGGAAATAGAGTTCAGTTATATAGACTGGAAGTCAATATATCAATAAATAGAAACATTTTAGAAGGATTCTTTTAGTAGAGTGCCAATATGATTCCCTCAAAATGAAAAAAAAAATTGGAATTATTTGGAGTTGAAATTATTTCTATTACAGTGACTCTAGAATGGTTATCTATATCCTTTACTGTCTTTCTCAGACCTGCTAAAAACACTGAGAAGCTTTACTCTCAGAAATGGATCATTTTTAATGTTCTAGAAAAGTTGTCCTATGTGTCTGGAGTAGAATGAGGAATAATGTTCTCCCATTCTTGCTGTTCCTTGCTAAAGGATGTGTTTTTGAAATAAAATAATGCTCAAGATTTAGGCTTCATGTGAGTTCTCATAAATGAATAACATTTTCACCCCTCTTTCAACTTGCAAGACTTTTATCTTAAATTTAATTTCATTTTTCCAACAACTGGGAAATCTGCCTCAACATCAGAATCATAAATTATTAACTTTACCTATTTCTCAGTTGGGTATGGGTTTATGAAAATAATCAAAATCTGTTGTAGAACATTCCAGAAGTTACAAAGTTTTGCACATTTCTATGTACAATTTTAATCCTGTTACACCTTAATAGAATGAGTGGTAGGTATACCATTCATTATTATGTATGAATTTTAAACCTCTGTAGTACAATTTTCTCTGTGGTACTGAAGCAGAGACTCAGCAAACTACATTTTTTCTTTGCCTGCTGGATCTTTAAGTTCTGCCAATAGAGGGCACCAGAAGAGATTGGGAGCAGGAGGAAAATGGGGGACCTGTGCTTCCTAGGTTGTCTACTGCTCCTAGTAAGATAGCCCCTGCAATTACTGTTGGTCTCAACAACAGGAGTTTGCTCTGAAGCAGATGATTAGTGTATCAGGGTTTTGTGTTTTGTTTTGTTTTGTTTTTTTACTTTATTTGCTTGTTTTTAATACTCCTAGAAGCAACACTGTGGTGTCTATTCACAGGTTCAAGTAGCAGCTAGGTGGTACCATCTCCAGAAGTTTGAGTCCTTACTCCCTGAGGTCTCTCCTCAGAGTTCCTTAGGTTCCAACAGAAACTAAGTGGCATCTCCTCCTTAGTAGGCTGAGTCCCAGCTCCTCCACACTGCTCCCCCGACACTTTCGGGTTTTGATAACTCCAAACACTTCCCTTTGTTTCCACAGCACTAGGGTTGATTGCTAGTTGCAATCTGTTTACCTCACTATTCCTCTTTTCTTTATAGTTTGTCAATACCTTTTTAATGATTAGTCTACATTACATACTTTGTGTTTGGTTGTTTGGGGGTTTTTTTGTTTTGTTTTTTGTTTTGTTTTGTTTTGAGTAGAGCAATAGAAGTTTATTAAGCAAGGATACAGAAAAAGCTCTCAGGAGTGAGAGGTGTCCTGACAGGGCTGCCCCATTAAATACTTAGTTACAATTACTTGCATGGTTCCTGTTTTCCTGATTGAATCCTCACTGATACAGGAATTGATATTCTCCTTATTCTAATACCTGTATTCTATCATAAATTTCATATCCTCATGAAAAATTATCTCCATTTAACTTTGACATCATCAACTTAAACCACTCACTCTTCTTCCCATATTGCTGCTTTCTATAAGCATCCTGATCACTCTAAACACAATTCAAGTACTTTGGCATCTATGATGCTGTTCTAATGAGGAAAAACGTAAGTGTGCCAATTTTAAGTATTTTAATCCCCTTGGTTTAAAGTAATCTTATTATGCATATAGAATGAAGAGATCTAAGCCTTGGTTTACTGTTGGATCTCTGTTCCCCTCCCTACTTCTCAAAATGGAATCTGGCTCGAAGGAGAAATTTCTGTGTCTTTCTGATAAATAGGGGCTAGGAATTCACTTTACATGAGTACTTGTGCCATTCTCTGAATGCTTACAGGCCTTGGTGGCACTGTCCCTTGCCCAGCCTGAGGCTATTCATCTAACGTGGAAGTATGTAGCTGCTCAAGTCTATGGCAATTTCCTCCTAGCTTCTGTTGACTCTTGGCTGTCCTTTGACTACTGTCTCTAGATAGTCTCCTTTAGTATTCTAAATGAGCTTCAAAGCTTAGTGAAGTCAAAGCCAGCATGGTAACTTTTGATCATTTGCCTTATTTACATTCTTTCTCTCTTCTTTTATTCTTGCTCTGTCTTGCTCTTACTCCCTTCTCCTTTATACCCATCTTCTTTCTTTCTCTCTCCCTCATGAAAGTGGAATGACATTATTTCTCTTTCTTCTTTGCCATAGATGCCTTTTGTGTCATGCTCTTCTTATTCCTTAAATTGTATTTGGCCTAATTATTCTCTCAGGCCGTAATTATAGAAGACTTCAGAGGAATATACATTTATGAATTTATGGAGAGAAATAAGAAAATTCATTTGCATATTATTTCTCAAATATGATCCACTTAACACGCGGCTCTGTGGTTCTTTGGATATGGAGAAAGTACAATTTCTTTCTTAAAAGGTCATGGGAAAAATGGAATCTTTAGAGAAATTGACAGCAATTAAATCTAAAATTTCAAAGAAAGATTAATGCTGTAGGAGAGTGTGTTTAAAATGGAATGAAATGTGAAGCCAATGTAAGATGTTACAAGATAGGTCAAGAGTAGGAGGATGGGTGGGGACAGCAAGCTGAAAGCAATATGGGAGTAAAGGTTTTTTTGCTTTTTGGGTGTTGTACATAGAACTATTCACTTAATCCTCATTGTTTTTGAGAAAAAAAGACAAAAACTCTTTACACAGTAAATGAGGACCTTGATTAATTGACCCTGATATTTGTCTACAGACCCATTTTTATATTGTTACAAGGTCTTCTAATTATTGTTCAAGTCTCTCCTCAATCGATTCCTCAAAGAACATGTGCTGATTAGGTCTTACTGTATTACATTCTTATATATTATCATAGAACCATGTTCTTATCCTTCAGAATATGCATCTCAGCTTGCAACTACACATTCATTCATTTGATTATTTAATATCCATCTTCTCTATCAAATAATAGCTTTCTGAAAGAATAAAATACATCTGGTTTTACCTACAATTTTATGCTCAGCGCGTAGTTTCTAAAATGGTAAGAACACAAATATCTGTTGAATTGATGATTGAATGCATTCACAAAATTCTGAGTCCTGAATAAAATTACAGGATAGCATTTTCTCCATTAGTTCAGGCATAGACTGTTGGAAGAATATAATTCAATGATATGATTCTCATAACAATGACTCTCCACAGCTTGGTCAGCATTATATGTTTTTCATTTTTTTAATGTTAAAACTTTTTGATTAAGTTGTTTTAGTGACTCTACAAAAGCTAGCTTTCAGTTGCCCAGTGCCTTTATGAAAGTAATCAGTATTTCTTTAGCTACTGCCCTTGACAAAGCTTGCTCCCTGGGCCTGATCAGATATATTTAACCTTGCTCTAGCCAGAGACTGTCACTTGAATTCCTGAATAACAGTATAAAACAATTCTTGAATGTGTTTAATATTAATAAATAATTAAAATACCAATATGCATCTGACTACTATAAGAACACTATAAGTAAATATAGAGACAGTAAGAACACTGAAAGTGTCTCTATATTTTCTAATCCATCATGAACACAATAGTTATCTATCTAACATATGAATCAATTTGTATAACTTTTACAATTAAAAATGTTTGACAACTCACTGTTTTATTCAGAAGGTAGTACAAATTATCATGGTGCAATAGTTAATTCCATATGTCAGTTTGACTGGGCATGGGCACCCAGATATTTGTTCAAGAATTATTCTGGATGTGTCCAATGAAAGTGTTTCTAGGAGAGATTAATATGTGAATTGGTAGACTTAACTAAAGCTGAATACCCTTCCTAATGTGATTGGGTCTCATCTAGTCACTGGAAAGCCTGAATAAAATAAAAAACAGAGTACGAGGGAACCCCTCCTGCCTACTGCTTTCAAGCTAGGACATACTCTTTTTTTGTCCTTCTTTGGTCTCAAATAGAAACATCAGCTCTTCTGGGTTCTCATGTCAGACACCTAGCATTTGGACTAGAACTATATCATCAACTCTCCCAGGTTTCCAGCTTACAACTTCAGGTTTTAGTCTCTACAGTCACCTGAGCCAATCCTTTATAAAGTATACATGATCAGGAACAAGGCAAAGATTACCACTCTCATAGCTCTTATTCAACATAGTACTGGAAATCCTAGCAAGTGCAATCAGACAAGAAAAAAAAATAAAGACATCCAAATTGAAAGGGAAGAAGTAAAATTGTCTCTGTTTGTCAGTAACATGATCTTACATATAGAATATCCCAAAGATTCTACCAAGAAAGTGTTACAAATAATAAATTTAATAAAGTTACAAGATAGAAACTCAACACAGAAAATTAGTTGCATTTCTGTATACTACCAATGAATTATCTGAAAAATAAAGCAATCCCATTTACAGTAGCACCAAAAACAATAAAATACTTATAAATAATTTAACCAAGAAAGTGAAATATCTATACACTGAAAACTACAAGATACTGATGTAAGAAATTGAAGAAGACATAAATAAATGAAAGATATCTTGTATTCAGGGCTGAAATAATATTATTAAAATGTTCATATTACCAAAGCCATCTATAGATTCAATGCAATCTCTATCAAAAGTATAATGGCATTTTTTATAAAAACAGAAAATAATTCCTAAAATTCACGTGGAACCAGAAAAGGCCTCAAACATCTAAAGCAATCCTGAGAAAGAAGAACAAAGCTGGAGGCATCACATTTCCAGATTCCAAACTATATCACAAAGCTATAGTAATCAAAGCAGTATGGTACTGTCATAAAAGCAGACAAGTAGAAAAATGGAAGAAAATTGAGAGCACCTAAATAAATTCATGTATATATACGGTGAACTAATATTTAGTAGGGAGCCAAGAATACTTAGTAGGGAAAATAAGATAGTCTCTTCAATAAAAGTTGTTGGGAAAACTAAATTACTACATGAAACTGGATCCCTATCTTACATCAGTCACAAAAATTAACTTAAAATGGATTAAAGACTTATGTAAGACTTGAAATCATAAAATCCAAAAAAAAAAAAAACAAAAAAAAACAGAAAAACAGAAAAAACACTCCTTTACATTGTTCTTGCCAATGAATTTATGGATATAATATGTAAAACAAAACAGAAATAAACAAGTGAGACTACATCAAACTAAAAAGCTTCTGTATAGTAAAAGAAATGACAAAAAAATGAAAAGGACCTGCAGAATGGGAGAAAATATTTGTAAACCACATATCTGATAAGGGGTTAATATCCAAAATATATAAGGAACTCACACAACTCACGAGCAAAAACAACCCAATTAAAAAATAAACAAAAGACTTAAATAGACATTTTTCCAAAGAAGATATGTTCCCCTTGTTTGAGTTGTCTATTCACTTTCTGGACAGCATCTTTCAATGCACAGTTTTCAACTTGAAGTCCAAATGGTTATACTTTTAGTTGTTGTGTTTTAATTGATATGTGTAGGAAACTGCTGCCTTATCCAAGGTCATAAAGATTTATACCTGTGCTTTTTTCCTAAAATTTTTGAGTTTTATATCTTATATATTTCATCAATTTGAATTAATTTTTGGATATAGTATGATGTAGAGGTCTCACTTCATTTGTTTTTAAGAGACTATCCAATTGTCCCAACACTATTTTTTTTTAAAGACTATGTTTTCCTCAATGAATTATATTGGCATCCTTGTAGAAAATAAATTGATCATAAATGGAAGGCTTTATTCCTAGACTTCTAATTCTGTCGCATTAATTTATGTCTGTATCACATTATCATACTGTCTTTGTCACTTTGTCACTATAGCTTTGTAATAAGTTTTGAAATCAGAAAGTTTGAGTTTTCCAACTTTGTTCTTCTTTTCTCTAGATTAATTTGACTCTTCTGGATTTATTTTTTTCCACATGAATTTTAGGATAAACTTATCAATTTCTGGGGATTTTGGCAGGGATTGTACTGAATTTATATATCAATTTGAGAAGTATTAGAACTTTGCTATTGTCTTCCATTCCATGAACACCATCATCTTTCCATCTGTTTGAATCTTTTCTTTTAATCTTTTACCAGTGTGTTGTAGCCTTCAATGTGTTTTGCAGTCTTCTGTTAAATGAATTCATAAGTATTTAATTCTTTTTTGTGCTATTGTAAATTGAATTATTTTCTTTATATCCTTTTCTGTTCAATTTAAGGGTATAAAAATAAAATTTTTAAAAAAAATTTTTTTATTGTTATGTTGATCACCATACATCACTAGTTTTTGATGTAGTGTTCCATGATTCATTGTTTGTCCATAAAATTATTTTTTTACATCAGTCTTGTGTCTGCATAGTTGCTGAACTCATTAATTAGTTATAATAATGTTTAGGGAGTTCTTTGGGATTTTCTAATAACAAAATAATGTCAAAATTAAATATAAGTAGATTCTAATTTTTTTTTAATTTCTTATGGGCACACCTTTCATTTCATTTGCCTAACTGTCTTGGCTAGAACCTCTAGTACAATGTGAATAGAAATGTCAAAATTAGATATCCTTTCATTATTCTTGATCTTAGAAAGCATCCAATGTTTCATCGTTATGAATGATGTTAGCTGTGGATTTTTTATGACACTTTTACCAGGTTTAAGGAGTTTGTTGCTATTCCTAGTTTGTTTAATGTTTTTGTCATGAAAGGGTCCTAGCTTTTTTTCAATGCTTTTTTATGTGGCCATTGAGATTATCATGTGGTTTTTGTCTTTTATTCTATTAGTACAATGTGCTACATTAAGTGATTTTCCAATTTTGAATCAGCCTTGCATATCTATTATAAACCTCAGCTGATCATGATGTGTAATCCTTTTTTATGCTGCTGAATCAAGTTTTCTAGTACTTTATTGATTATTTTGTATCTATATTTGTAAGGGATATTGATCTATAGTTTTCTTATAATTTGTGATGTCTTAATCTAGCTTTGGTATCAGGGTAATATTAGTTTATATGATGAGTTGTGAAGTGTTCCATTTTAAATTTTTAAGGAAGTGTTTTGTGAAGCATTATTAATTCTTCTTTAAATGTTTGGTCAGATTTTTCAGTGAGATCAAATTGGCCTGAGCTTTTATTCGTGGAAATTGATTACTATTTCAATCTCTTCACTTGTTACGAAGCTTTCCAATTTTCTATTTATTAATTCTGTTTCAGGTGTTTGTGTCTTTTTAGAAATTTCTTAATTTCATATAGGTTTTCTAAATTGTTGGTCCACAATTGCTCATTGCATTGCCTTTTTAGTCAGTCTAGGTAAAGGTTTGAAATGGTTACTGATCTTTTCATAAAACAAGCTTTTGGTTTCATTGATTTTTCTTTATTTTTCTATTATCTATTTCATTTATTTCTACTTTAATTTTGAACATTTTGCACTGTTCTCATTAATTATATTGAGGTGCATATTTTCCAATGTCCTTACTCTGCCATTCAAGATGGCACTATCTCACAGAGTCATACTTCTTTTTTTTTTTTTTTTTAAGTTTTTATTTAAAGTCCAGTTAGTTAACATCCAGGGTACTATTAGTTTCAGGAATATAATTTAGTGATGACCACTTCCATGCAACACTTGGTGCTCATCACAACAAGTGCCCTCCTTAATCCTCATCACCTATTTAACCCATCCCCCACCCCCCACCCTTCTGGTAACCATCATTTTGTTCTCTATAGTTAAAAGTCTGTTTCTTGGTTTACCTCTCTCTCTTTTTTCCCCTTTGCTTGTTTGTTTTGTTTCTTAAATTTCACATATGAGTGAAATCATATTTTTCTTTCTCTGACTGATTCATTTCACTTACCGTGATACTCCCTGGCTCCCTCCATGTTGTTGCAAATGTCAAGATTACATTCTTTTTTATGGCTGAGTAATGTAATGTGTATACACACACACGTGCACACACACACACACACACACATATATATATACCACATCTTTATCCATTCGTAAGTCAGTGGGCACTTGGGTTGTTTCCATAATTTGGCTAAATAATACTCCCCATAAACATTGGGGTGCATATATCCTATTGAATTAGTATTTTTATATTCTTTGAAAAATACCTAGTAGTGCAATTGCTGGATCATAGGGTAGTTCCATTTTTAACTTTTTGAGGAACTTCCATACTGTTTTTCAGAGTGGCTGCACTGGTTTGCATTCCCACCAACAGTACGAAAATGTTCCCCTTTCTCCACATCCTCACCACAACCTGCTATTTCTTGTGTTGTTGATTTTAGCCTTTCTCACAGGTGTGAGGTGATAGTTCGTTGTATTTTTGATTTGCATTTCCCTGATGATGACTGATGTTGAGCATCGTTTCATGTGTCTGTTGGCCATCAGTATGTCTTCTTTTGGAAAAATGTCTGTTCATATCTTCTGCCCATTTTTAATTGGGTTATTTTTGGGTGTTGAGTTATATCAGTTCTTTATATATTTTGGATATTAACCATTTATTGGCTGTGTCATTTGCAAATATCTTCTATTCTATAGGTTTCCTTTTAGTTTTGTTGATTGTTTCCTTTGCTGTCTGAGCTTTTTATCTTGATGAAGTCCAAATAGTTTATTTTTGCTTTTGTTTCCCTTGTCTCAGGAGACATATCTAGAAAGAAGTTGCTATAGCCGATGTCAAACAAATTACTGCCTGTGTTCTCTTCTAGGATTTTTATGGTTTCCTTCTCACATTTAGGTCTTTCATTCATTTTGAGTTTATTTTTGTGTATAGTATAAGAAAGTTTCATTCTTTTTTTTATTTTATTTTTTTTAAAGATTTTATTTATTTATTTGACAGAGAGAGAGACAGCGAGAGAGGGAACACAAGCAGGGGGAGCGGGAGAGGGAGAAGCAGACTCCCCACTGAGCAGGGAGCCCGATGCGGGGCTCGATCCCAGGACCCCAGGATCATGACCTGAACTGAAGGCAGACGCTTAACGACTGAGCCACCCAGGCACCCCAAGAAAGTTTCATTCTTTTTCATTCTTTTTCATGTTGCTTTCCAGTTTTCCCAACACCATTTGTTAAAGAGACTGTCTTTTTCTCACTGGATATTTTTACCTGCTTTGTTGAAGCTTGACCATATTGTTGTGAGTTTATTTCTGGATTTTCTATTCTGTTGTGTTGATTTATGTGTCTATTTTTTGCCAGTATCATACTGTTTCGATGACTGCAGCTTTGTAATATAACTTGAAGTCCGGAATTGTGATGCCTCCAGCTTTTCTTTTCTTTTCAAGATTGCTTTGGCTATTCATGGTCTTTTGGGTTTCCATATAAACTTCAGGTTTGTTTGCTCTAGTTCTGTGAAAAATGCTGTTGGTATTTTGATAGTGATCGCATTAAATGTGTAGATTGCTTTGGGTAGTATAGACACATTAAAAATATTTGTTCTTCTAATCCATGAGCACAGAATGTCTTTCCATTTCTTTGTGTCATCTTTAATTTCTTTCATCAGTGTTTTATATTTTTCAGAGTACAGGCCTTTCACCTCTTTGGTTAGGTTTATTTCTAGGTATCTTATTGTTTTTGGTGTAATTGTAAATGGGATTGATTCCTTAATTTCTCCTGCTGCTGCTTCATTATTAGCATATATAAATGCAGCAGATTTCTGTATGTTGATTTTGTATCCTGTGACTTAACTGAATTCATTTATCAGTTCTAGCAGTTTTGGGTGGAGTCTTTCAGGTTTTCTATATATAGTATGGTGCCATCTGCAAATAGTTAAAGTTTTATTTTTTCCTTGTTGATTTGGATGCTTTTTATTTCTTTTTGTTATCTGATTGCTGAGGCTAGGTTTTCTAGTACTATGTTAAATAACAGTGGTGAGAGTGGATATCCCTGCCTTGTTCCTGACAATAGGGGAAAAACTCTCCATTTTCCCCCATTAATTATGCTACTAACTACTGTTTTCCATATATGTATTTATTATGTTGAGGTATGTTCCCTCTAAACCTACTTTCTTGGGGGTTTTTATCATGAATGTATGTTGTACTTTATCAAATGCTTTTTGTGCATCTATTGAAATGATCATATGGCTCTTATCCTTTTATTAATGTGGCATATGATGACTGATCTGTGAATATTGAACCACCCTTACAATCCAGGAATAAATTCCACTTGATTGTGGTGAATGATTTTTTTTTTTTTTAATGCATTGCTGGATTCAGTTTGCTAGTATTGTACTGAGAATTTTTGCATCCATGTTCATCAGGGATATTTGGCCTACAGTTCTCTTTTTTAGTGGTATCTTTATGTGGTTTTGGTATCAGGGTGATGCTGGTCTCATAGAATGAATTTGGAAGTTTTCCTTACTCTTCTATTTTTTGGAATGGTTTGAGAATAGGTATTAACTCCTCTTTAAATGTTTGGTAGAATTCACCTGTGAAGCCATCTGGTCCTGGACTTTTGTTTGTTGGGAGTTTTTTTTTCTGATTACTGATTCAATTTCTTTTATCAGATTTTATTCAAAATCTTTTATCAGTCTGTTCAAGTTTTCTATTTCTTCCTATTTCAGTTTTGGTAGTTTGTAGGTTTCTAGGAATTTATCCATTTCTTCTAGGTTCTAGGTTGTCCACTTTGTTGACATGTAGTTTTTTTGTAATATTCTCTTATAATTGTTTGTATTTCTGTGATGTTAGTTGTATTTCTTCTAATTTGTGATTTTATTTATTTGGGTCCTTTCTATTTTTATGTCTGGCTAGAGGTTTATCAATTTTACCATCTTTTTCAAAGAACCAGCTCCTGGTTTCATTGATCTTTCTATTGTTTTATTTTGTTTTGTTTTAGTTTCTATGTCATTTATTTCTGTTCATAGAACCATAATTCCTAGGTAAATTTATATTCATTCATCCTAGCTGTACTCAGTTATCAACTGCATATGTATAAGCGTAATGCATCTCTGGATATCTGCCTTTAACAGAGTTTCAGTTTTTTATAATAGGTAGGAAAGCAGGCATCACCTTTTTTCTAACTTCTCTATGTGTATCTCCTTCTCAAAAGATACACTTATTAAAAATATTACCTTCCCAGGCCAAAGAGAATTAATTTTTAGTCAACAGCAATGTATTACCTGCTTCCAACTCTAAACCTAACTAGAGAAATGTTCCATATTGTCTACTCTGATGGAGGGGAAAAAGCAGTACCTTTGGAGTCAGATAGAACTGCTTGTTATAACACTTATTAGTGTTTCCACTTATTTAAAGTGTGAAACTATTGAATATATATGTGCATTACTAAATGGATTATTAAATGAGTGAATGGCTATGTAAAAATGCTTAATGAAGAATGTATAATTTTAAGTTTAACATGAAGTATCTCACTTTTGTGTAGCATATTTGTGTGATACAAATACAAGCAACTAAGATTTGCTGTACTTTTAAGTAAGGGAGATTTCAAACACATTATCTCATATGTTCTGAGTAATATACTGTAAGGTCATTGTTCTTATTAAATTATCTAGAGAAGGCTTTGATGACATAAATCAGGTTCTGAATACAGTCCCAGATTTCTTTCCACTACTCTGATTTAGCTTTTTTATTGACTACTTGATAAATTATTTGCTTGGTGAAAACATTTTCAACTCTTACTTGAATTTGGATAGTATAACATAGTTCAATCTAACCTACTTTGAGATTTTGATAAGGTTTGTGAAGGATAAATGTGATTGAAACACTTAGAATGAGGATATATTCTTTTTTAGGTTTCAGGAGAATAAATGTGAATCAGTTCATGAACAGTGTTTGCTCTGCCCTATTCACAACATTTAGATTCAAAAAAGAATTCATTTATATTATCTTTTTGCTCCAATATGCATCAATAAATCTCCTCATTGCCTAACATTCTGCATGGAGGATTATAATGAGTTACACATTATTGAAGACCAACATAGGGGATCAATTAACTTAGATTCAGACCCAGGACTAGGAATTGGCAGTCCTAGTGGAAAGAACCACTGTGCTTAAATGTATCTCTAATACCACTTTCTAGTTCAAAATTAGTGTTTTCCTCTGCAGTGGATCTTCTTGATACAAGGGCTAGTGAGTTCTGCATATGATTTGGATTGTTCTCAAAACGTGTTTGCTGTCTTAATGAGTTCTCAAGAGACAGTAAAAAAAAAAGTAGGGCTTCTCATTTACAGGGCTCACAGTGATTTAAAAGCATTCATTATAAGGCTACCTCATATGAATTCATCTTTCATATAAAGCTGCTTTTGTCTGAAATTGCACACAGTATTCAAAGCCTATGCTCAGAGTGTTATATCATAAAGAAAAATAAATTGAGAATGTGCACAGCAATCGAACTACAAAATAGAATTCCTGGTTTAATAGTGGTCATTTACAATGCGCTAATATTAGGAGATAACTTTTTCAAAAGGTTGCGACATTGACTCTCTTATTTGCATAAAATTGAATATAACATGAATTGGTTAGTTCAAGTAAAATGTTTCATTTGTTGATACAAAATTGCTGGTATAAAGTGGCAAATCACACAAAACATGGCTCAAATTATAAAATTAAATATATATAGAATGATATCAAAATGAGTGTGAAATGTATTATATAATTTTACCTATAAATTGATTATAAGACAAACAGGATAAGCAGATGAAATAGTAAGTGATATCCTTAAGGGAAAAAATTATCTATAGTTGTTTTGCAGGGGATATAAAGGCTATATATACACAACATAAATGTTAGTTTTGTTAATATTACTTTTCAGAATTTTTTTTTTTTTTTGGTCCTTTCAGATCAATCCCTGATGTCTCCTTCTAGATGTACGTAATAGTAGACTTCTAGTTTAAATATGACATATGCAGAAAAGAGGATTTATTTGAAAAGTTTTATCCCAGGAATTTTCTTAGTGGTCCAATTAAATATCATCTAAGGTCCTTCTTTTAAAAAAAGAAAAGAAAAGCATGTGTGTGTGTGTAATTTTGATTTATTTGATTCAAATGGATTAGAAGTAATTATATGCTATGTTATTTTGGTTATTTTTGCCACTGTGATGAATTAAATAATAGTGAGTTTAATACCTTTGTGAGCATCTTAATGTTTTTAGCCCCTGAAATCTTTTAAATCTTAAAAAAATACTTTTAATTCTTAAAATATTTCAGCTTACTAGCACCTTGTTATTCTTTTTTTGTGTGTGTGAGTATAGTTGACACACTATGATATATTAGTTTCAGTTGTATAATATAATGATTCAACAAGTTTATATGTTATGCTTACTGCAAGTGTAGTTACTGTCTCCATAAATACCCTATTATACTACCAGGAATTATATTTCCTATGCTGTACTTTTTATTCCCACCACTTATTTAGTACATAACTAGAAGCTGTGTCTCTCAATTTCCTTCACCTATTTTGTACAACCCCAACCCACCTCCCCTCTGGCAACCATTAATTTGTCCTCAGTATTTATAGATCTGATTGTTTTTTGTTTATTGGTTGTTTTGTTTTGTTTTTTGCTTTTGTTTTTATTTTTTTTAGTTTCTATGTATAAGTGAAATCATATGGTATTTGCTTTCTCAGTCTGGCTTATTTCACTTAGTATAATACCCTCTAGATCCATCCATTTTGTTGAAAATGGCAAGATATCATCCTTTTTGTGGTTAACATTCCTCTGTGTGTGTGTTTGCAATAAACATGGGGCTGAATATATCTGTTTGGATTAGTGTTATCATTTTCTTTGGGTAAATATCCAGTGATAAAATTACTGAATTGTATGGTATTTCTATTTTTAATTTTTTGAGGAACATCCATATTACTTTCTGCAGTGACTGCACCAATTTACATTCCCATAAATAACTCATGGGAATTCCTTTTCTCCATATTCTTACCAACACTTATTTCTCATCTTTTTGATACTAGCCATTCTGACAAGTATAAAGTGATATCTCATTGTGGTTTTGATTTGCATTTCCCTAAAGATTAGTGGTGTTAAGCATCTTTCCATGTATCTGTTGATTATCAGTATGTCTTCTTGGGGAAAATGTCTCTAGTTCTTCTGTCCATTTTTAATAAGATTATGTTTTTGGGTGTTATGGTGTATAAGTTCTTTATATATTTTTGGTATTAACCCTTGATCAGATATAGGGTTTGCAAATGTCTTCTCCCATTAAATAGGTTATCTTTTAATTTTGTTAATGGTTTTTCTCACTGTGCAAAAGCTTTTTATTTTGTTATAGTTTCAATAGTTTATTTTTGCTTTTTTTCTTGCCTGAGGAGACATCTAGAAAAATTTTGCTAAGCCTGATGTCAAAGAAATTACTCCCTGTGTTTTCTTCTAGGATTTTTATGGTTTCAGGTCTTACATTTGGGTCTTTAACCCATTTTGAATTCATTTTTATGTATAGAATAAGAAAATGGTTTGGTTTCATTCTTTAGTGGGTAGCTGTCCAATTTTTTTAATATCCTTTGTTGAAGAGACTGTCTTTTCTCCATTGTATATTCTTGCTACCTTTGTCATAGCTTAATTGACCATATAAATGTGGGCTTATTTCTGGGCTCTCTAGTCTCTTTCATTGATCTATATTTTTCTGTTTTTCTGATAGTACCATACTGTTTTAATAACTACAGATTTGTAGTGTATGTTGAAATCCGGGATTGTGATACTTCTAGCTTTGTTCTTCTTTTTCAGGATTGCTTTGGCTATTTAGAGTCTTTTGTAGTGCCATATAAATTTTAGGATTATATGTTATAGTTCTGTGAAAAATGCTATTGGTATTCTGATAGGGATCACACTGTATCTGTAGATTGCTTTGGGTAATATGTACATTTTAACAATATTAATTTTTCCAATCCATGAGCATGGAATATTTTTCTATTTGTGTCATCTTCATTTTCTTTTATCAATGTTTCATAGTTTTCAACATACAAGTCTTTCACCTCTTTGGTTAAGTTTATTCCTGGGTATTTATTCTTTTTGGTGCAATTGTAAATAGGATTGTTTTCTTAATTTTTCATTCTGCTTCATTTTTGTATATAGAAATGTTATCAATTTCTGGTTGTTAATTTTCTATTCTGCAACTTCACTGAATTTATTTATCTCATTTTTAGTGGAGTCTTTGAGGTTTTCTATGTGGAGTATCATGTCATTTGCAAATGGTGACAGTTTAACTTCTTCCTTACCAATATGGATACTTCATTTCTTTTTCTTGCCTGATTGCTGTGGCTAGAACTTCCAGTACTATGTTGAATAAAAGCAGCAAAAGTGAACATCTTTGTCTTATTTCTGATATTAGAGGAATCTGATCTTTGTAAAATGTATCTTTATTTATTCACTTATTCATTCTTTTGTTTATTCATATATTATTTTTATTTGGTGATTATATATTATTGTGAACACATTGCTTTTTCTCTATTACATCCTCCTGCATCCTTTCATCCAAATCATTAGAATAAATGTTGCTTTATTAATTTCTTTTTTTAAATTTTTTAAATTTATTCATTCGAGACACAGAGATACAGAGAGAGAGAGAGAGCATGAGCAGGGGGAGAAGCAGAGGGAGGGGGAGAAGCAGTCCCCCCACTGAGCAGGGAGCCTGATGCAGGGCTCGATCCCAGGATGCTGGGATCATGACCTGAGCCGAAGGCAGACGCTTAACCATCTGAGCCACCCAGGTGCCCCGCTTTATTAATTTTTTATTTAAAATGTGGTTATATATGCATGCATGTGTGTATATATCAATACCCTCTTGTTATTTTCCTTATTTTTAAACTGAAGAAAAGAGCATCATATTGTATATTAAGATTTCTCCATGTTGTTTGCATATTTACTATTTTTCACTATTATGTTTCCTTTGTGTAAATAGTCAACATTTTTCCCCATCTCCTATTTATAGGCATTTGATTTATTTCAAACTTTTACCTTTATGCTACTATCCTTGCTGTTATGAAAATTCTTAGTATATGTTTGTTGGTGCACAAATGCAAGAGTATTTCTTGGATATATAACTATGAATAAAATTATTGGGTTACAGGAAATGTAAATATTAAAATATCTAAAGTGATTGTAGAAATGTGTATTCCCACATCCATTTTTGAAGATCCCACCTATTCCCAAATTTCCAATTCTTATTATTGTCAGACTTTTTAATTTTTGCCAACTGAATGAGTACAGAAAGGCATCTCATGGTCTTAATTTGTACTCCCCTGAATTAATGAATTGTTTTCTCCCTTTCCTCATTTTTTATATCTCATATCTATCCTCCTTCCCAGCTCAGAGAAAAACAAAGTAAGTATCTATTCTCCATTCTAGAGATCCTGACAGAGTGTGCATTAGGTTTCTATTACAATGTAACAAATTGCCCCAAATTTAGCAGCATAAAAAATTAAACATTTACTATTTCACACAGTTTCTGAGATTTAGGAATCAAGGTAGTTTTGACTCAAACTGAGTCTCAGCTGTGGTCATCACAAGGATTGAATAAGTATTAAAAAAAAGCCACTTTTGTGATAACTCATGTTTTTGAAAGGCCCCATTTTCTTTATAAATATTGGCTTCATTTTCCTGCCAGGTGGGCTTTTCCACAGGGCTACTCACAACATGAAAACTGGTTTTATCTGAGCAAATGACAAGAAATGGAGAGGGAGAAAAAGAGAAAACACTCAAAACACAAGCAAGTCTTTTAATAACTCAATCTTGGAACAGAAACAGTGAGAAACATCACTTCTGCCATATTCCATTCATTGATAGTGAGTCAGTAAATCCAGTCAATGCTTAAGGGAGAAGAATTTAGCTCTCTTGACCCTTTATATCACATGCACATTTTTGCCTCTATTACTTTGCCTTCATCAACTTTAGCTCTGCTTTGTAGAGAAAGTTGAAATGGACATGGGAGGAATTGGGCATCATGGTCACTATATTCCCTGAGTTTGCTTCTTTCATCTGATCCATTTTGCAATTTTAATGACACCTCAAAACATACTACAGGCCACTTGATAAGAGTTTGTTATTTGTAGAGGACGAAGGCAGGATTATTCAAAGGAATGAAATTAGTGTCAAAAAACATTTGAAATGTATTATCTACTAATCTGGAAATAAAACATATAGCTCTTTTAGTTGCAAAACTCAAAATACAGCTTTCTGGGATAAACCAGGATGCTGTCCAAAAATCTTAGCGAGATCCACGATCAGATCTCTCCAACACATTCTCACAAGCATGAATGCCTTATAATTGAATGTGAGAAAAAATTGAATATATTATCACTAAAAGAAATATTATGACTTCCAGTAAAACTGATACTAAAACTTAGATTTACCTTGGAAGAAAGTTTTGTAATTATAAAATCCAAATTGTTTTTAGCCACTAAATCTACCAGAGTCTCAAAAAATGTTAATGCAACTTTATTTCCTAAAAGAACTTTTGCCCATGAGGCTTAGCCTGTTTTTGATTTCTTTATCAAAAAGAAAATGGCAAGGTAAATTATTACTCCAAAAAATATACCCCAAATTAGGTCCCTAAGCAGATGCCTAGTTCATAAGTCTCTCATGTGTACTCAATCTCACAGTAAAACAATTAAAAATTAGAAATGCTAGCATTACTAGAAAGCATCTTTTCTAAGTGAAGATTTATCAGTGCTGCAACTCAGTGTTGAGTATTTTAAATGAAGTCATCAATGTGGGGCTGAACATTGTTTTGAGATTTTGAAAGATCCTAAGTAATTATTTTTTTTTTAAGATTTATCTATTTATTTATTTATTTATTTGAGAGAGAGAGAATGAGAGACAGAGAACATGAGAGGGAGGAGGGTCAGAGGGAGAAGCAGACTTCCTGCCAAGCAAGGAGCCCGATGCGGGACTCGATTCCAGGACTCCAGGATCATGACCTGAGCCGAAGGCAGTCGCTTAACCAACTGAGCCACCCAGGTGCCCGATCCTAAGTAATTATTAAATAACATTTTGGATTTAATTTTATTTATCTCTTAGAGAGGGCTCAATATATTATCCATTACCTTTGAGATAAGAAGCATATTTATGGACTGTGCATCATTTTAACAAGTATCTTTATGAAAAATTAGAATTTGCTTGTATTTTGGGTATTACTATCAATATATAATTAAATTAGTAATGGGATTTATTAAAGATTAACAGATTTCAATTGGATTTATTTCTGCATGTGATGCTAAATAAAGTTAATCTCAGGAGATATTCAAGTACATTGTATGATATGTTGGATTGAACTAGAATCCCACAGATATGAATAATGTTAAAGTTCCAAGAGAAAAAACATGTTCCTCTGTTCCAATGCTGAGAAGACTTTTTTAGGGAAGGCAATTTAACTCTCCCAAGAAGCCTTAAAAAATGGAGTTACCCTGGTAAATTTCCCAATGTCTGACATTTTGCCTTTAGTCTTATTACCTCACAACCCTTAATTTGCACACGTATTTAGAGGGAACATAACTCAAATGTCCATCAACTGGTGAACAGATAAAATTAGTATATCCATATAATCTAATAGTATGTGGCAATAAAAAGAAATGAAACACTGATATGTGTTATATGAACCACAATATGGCTGAATCTCCAAAAAATTATGTCATGTGAAAGAAAGTAGACACAAAAGGCCACATATTGAATGGTTAAATTCCACTTAAGACATATATTTTGTTGTTTCATTTTTATCTTACTGACTAAATGACAATACCAACTAACAGTTTGGTTATCATGTGAAAAATTAACACATAGTGTGACTTCAGATACAGAAGTTCAGCAAATTATAAAAGAATTTGTGAGAATCATTTGTCTCCACAAAATTTATAATAAAGAATAATATAATTTTTATTATTTGTAGATTGTGTGCTATACATTCTCTACATCAGTAGAGTTTATAATAAATGTATGTACAAATATATGTTTACACATGGTTTTATTTGATATCCATTTATAAAACATTAATCTGCCCATCACTGGATGAAAAGATCATTAGTTGCTTGGGAAAACTATAGGTGGAGTGTTTTTTGACTACAGAGTAGTAGCATGATTGTATTTGGAGATAATAGGACTGTTTTTTACCTTATCATAAAACTACCAAAATTAATAAATTTCTGTGTACATAAAGTAAAAAAATAAAATTTAAAAGTATAGTTGAGGGTTACATTTTAAATAGGGATAGGTTCAGAGGGGTTCATTTTTTTTGGCAAGCCTGAATACATTCAACATAGGCCACCATTGGCCGTTAAAGAAACTCCAGACAACTTAGGGACTCTATTTGACAATTGGCCTTGATCTGTACAGTTCTGTAAAAACACAAAGCTATTATTCTTTTTGTCATCATTTTGTTTACCATCTAAACATTCTTTAATGATTAGAATCTAGTATCCTGGGGTTTGATTGGTGGAAGAGATTTTCCAGGAAAAAAAAAAAGTCAGAAGAGAAAATGTATTTTAGCTTCAGGCATGGTGTACTTTCTCCTCCCCCTGATTTCAAATTACATGATCCTTATTAATGTGCTGCTTTGAAGTAACTCACTGAAAATAATGCTAAATAATGTATTTTTTAATAAGTCATTTACATTCATGATTTCTAACAGGGAAGTAATGCCTATGTGTTCTTCAAATATTCAAAAATATAAAATTGCATGTCTACAGCCTCAGTAATAGGTAATCTGATGTAAATTGCCTGGCCATTAAATTTCTTTGTGTAAATCTTCTACTTAAGAAATTAGTTCTTGCAGGGTGGGAAAACAAAATAAAAAATAATCTAAAGAATGCAAGATTTAGAACTGAATTTGTAATCTTAAAAGCAAAACATTCTGAACTCCGTCATTCTGGATTTCAATCCCTTCAGTGTTTTATTTGCATAACAATACCACAATTTCTAAATGTAGTTGATTGGTAATGAGATGATCTAAAGGAAGTTTTTTGTTTAATGTGGTTGATTGTGTTAAATTCTTTCCTCTGTTTACCCAGCTAAGATATGTCGATTAAAAGAGTGGAAAATAGATCAGTCTGTATTTCCATATCCTTCATTTCTAATTCTAGTCAGAAAAATAATTTAAGCCTCACTTGACACTTCTCCTATTATTTAAACATGACTAAACACTCGAATGTGGGAATTACAATAAGTTAGGGACTTTATTGGACTTAATTCAAGAGTCTGACATTGTCAGACACATGGTTTATATTAGTAAAGCACATCACAATCTGGTTGTGGTATTCTTGCTTATTGCCTCATCCCAGTAGACAGAAAATGGGGAGAGGGGAGAGAAGGAAATTTATAGGTAAATCCCAAGAGTGTGAAATTATCATCTTATTTCACAGAAACCTAAGAAAATGAGTAACAAGGAAATAAGAACACTAGACATAAAACATTACCTCTTATCTTTTCTCTTCCCTTCATACCAGATCTTTGCTCCCACAACTCTAGGGAAACAATTATGGGAAATGTTACCATCATTCCCTTTGTTTCCAAAGGCAGTGGGCCACTCTGAGTCCAGTTACTGAAGGCAGCTTACAGCCCTATTGATGTTAATTTCTTATTTGAAAGGCATTCTTTGCTGGATTTCTGCCTATCTAGGAGATCCAGTAAGAGATCCAGGAAATTGCTTTCTGTTGTTGCTCCTCAGTCCTTTGCTAGCTCCTTTTACTCTACGTTATAAAATAATGGTGTTAGTACGGTTGTTACCACATACTTTGTCTTTTCTTCTTCAACGTATTTTCCTAAGTAGTCTCATTAACCCCCTTTATTTCAGTATCTACCCATATATTCATGACTTCTTCTACTGTATATGTTTAGCCACTTTCTTCAAAATTTTAGATCCATAGAGAAACAAATGAATTAAGGCATACTGAAAATTTCACACCAGATACTCAAAAGGCATGTGAATATTAGAATTTCCAAAAGTGAACCCATTGTCTTTCCCTTTTCCCTATAAAAATAAACAGATAAATCTTCCAAATCCTATCTTTGTTTCTCAGTAAATACCATCACGAGTTACCTCTCTTCTGAGTCACCCAAAGTGATCTGAAAATTTTCTTACACCATTTTCACTTTTTCTCCCACTTTTAGTTGGTGATAAAATCTCATTCTTTTTCATTAACATATATCCTATCAGTTAATTACCACCTCTCATTTTAGGGGTTTCTTTCTTACTTGATTTTCACATAATTTGCTTTCCTTTTGTAATATATGAATCCATGTTGCTGAATGAGAATGCTTTGCAATCCCATTAGAGTTAACATAACCACTTTGTAAAAATAAACAGGTCCCTCCCTCACGACAGCTTATTCTTTTTTACCATTATCTTAGAAACTATCTAAATCTCTGATAACTCTGAGACAAATGGCAATCCTGGAATTACCCAGTGCTACACTTGCAAATAAGAACAACACTGACTCTTTTTAATGTGTGTATGTTCATGTTGATATCTCATTTGAATCCTTTTAATCTTCCTTATTGACTACCACATTAAACTTATTCTCCATAAAACAGAATATCCTCTAAGGTGTGATTTCTGTAAATATCTTTTCTACTGCAGGTTTTCCCAGGCTCTCCCATCTCCAAATTTTTTCATTTCAACTTTACAGAAGTCCATACAGGCCCATGTATATTTGCTTATTATGTTCCCGAGTCCAAAATTGTCCTTACCTCACCTTTTCAATGAATATTTGACCTCCACTTTCTCACTGTCTCTGATGGAATTAACCACACCCTTTTCCACACTTATGAACAGCCTCTCTTTGGCTACTATAATAATGTGCTTAATGTTATCTAAATGTTTTTCTCTTTGTAGACTTTAAGACTCCTATGAACAGGGGTGGGTCTTACATGTCTTCAATCCTCAGGGCACTGCACATTGCCAAGAAGCAACTGCACATATAGTTGTTGGATGAATGAATAAATAAATATAACTGTATCAATAAATAATGTTAAAGAAAAAAGAGAAAAGGTGGAAGCTCTTTCCATTGTCTGCCACCATGCTAAGTGCCTTAAGTATACTAAATGATTATTAAACTTAAGAGAAGTTATATAGAGTTATAGATGTCTTTATCATTTTCTAGAAAAGTTACTGGCTCAGATGATTAAGAAAATTATCCATGGTTCCTCAGTCAGTGCATATTTTCAAGGCATGCACAGTGCTGTAGCTCTGTGTTAAGAATCAGAGCAGTTTGTCACCCTGAATGGAATATTTTATCATGTCTTTGTAAATAAGAACTTTGCAAAATCCCTCAGATCTTCTAAGTACATCAAGTGAACACTTATAAATAGCATAGTATTCTTTTGTACAGCAAAGTCACAATAATGGAGTAATATAAAAACATTTTAATTAAAGTAGGTTAAATCTACATTACTTAGTTTGTATTAACCAAAATATTAGTAGTGTATAAAATTGATTTTTTCTTTCTTTTTTTTTGTTTTTGTAGAGTGAGGGGCAGAGGGAGAGAGACTCTTTTTTTTTTTTTTTAAGATTTTATTTATTTATTTGAGACAGAGAGAATGAGAGAGACAGAGAGCACATGAGAGGGGGGAGGGTCAGAGGGAGAAGCAGGCTCCCTGCCAAGCAGGGAGCCCGATGCGGGACTCGATCCCGGGACTCCAGGATCATGACCTGAGCCGAAGGCAGTCGCTTAACCAACTGAGCCACCCAGGCGCCCGAGAGAGAGACTCTTAAGCAGGCTCCATGCTGGGCTCAGTCTTACAACCCTGAGATCATGTCCTGAGCCAAAATCAAGAGTTGGTTGCTTAGCCGACTGAGCCAGCCAGGCACCCCTCAAGACTTAGTTTTAATATCAAATTATAAAGCCTTTTTTAAATTCTCCTGGGAAAATCAACTGTCCAATTTCCATATCATCATTATATACATAGATTTCTGTTGTTATACTTTTCAAATTCTTTCACAATTGTCTTTCTATTAATTTATTATCTCAACAGATGTTTAATAGGCATCTAATGCATTCACAGCACTACACTAAGCCCTGAGGTTATAATTTGTGGTGCCTCCCTGGTTGGATTCCATAGGGACAGGGTTCACACAAACATTTTGTGTGTACATCATATCTGTGACTTATAGGAAGATGATGTGAAGAAATGAATATTGAATAAATACCTTAAATATTAGTTTTCAGAAGATTTATTTTCAGTATGGGCTAGAGTAGTTAGAAAAGGGTACTTTTCATGAATATTGCATGTAAGCTTGAACCACAACTATTTTATAAAGCACTTAAAATAGTAACTAGTAAAATGATTAACCTAGTAATACTATTAGGCTCATGTAGAAAACAAGAAAAAAAATCAGTCCAGCTAACAAGATGTTCTAATATAGTCATTAGGTGATAGGAGTCTGATAATGGTGAGGGAGGGTGGGGCAGAATGAATGAATCAGCATATTTTTTTTTTTTAAAGGGGAAAATGAAGGGGGGGAATTGGCGGGGGAGACGAATCATGAGAGACTATGGACTCTGAGAAACAAACTGAGAGTTCTAGAGGGGAGGTGGGTGGAGGGATGGGTTGGCCTGGTGATGAGTATTAAGGAGGGCACGTATTGAATGGAGCACTGGGTGTTATACGCAAACAATGAATCATGGAACACTACATCAAAAATTAATGATGTATGGTGATTAACATAACATAAAATAAAAAATATATATGTTAAAAAAATTAGAAAAAATAGAAGAAAACCAAGGTCTGGTGACAGATAGTGTGTTGAAGGAAAAAAATATCAAGGATGTTTTCAAAATTTCTAGTATATTCATAGAAGAAGAAAGGGTGGTAAATGAAGTATCTTGAAGAAAAATGATGAGTTGATTTGAAGAATTTGAAGTAAATTCATTGAAATTGCTCAGTGAATATTTGAGAAGGATAATAAAGAGACGGGTCAAACTGGAAATGTGCATTTACTGAACACCATGATAGTCATGTTACTTAATGTCATAAGAATAGGTAGTAGGAGAAGTTCCGCTGTCATACCTCTGCATCCTCTAAAAAATGTGTGCATGCTTCATTAAAATTAATATCTCTATTTCCATATGGTTGGTATGACTAATGGCAGCAGATATGAAGAATCCTAGGAAAAAAAGAGTCTGCATTTTCCTCATGCCTACTGCAAAAACCACACATGAAGGGAAACATTATTACTTCTCTGATTCTACCAGACGATGGCCAGTATGAGCCCCTGTGACTCTTCCCAAATTCATCAAAGTGCAAACCTAAGCCTAAATTTATTATTTCCAAGTTTGATTTAAAAGCTTTCCCTTTTTAACTCTGACACACTATACTGTGGCTTAAATATTTAAGCACAGACTCTTTCTAAGATTGAGAGGCAAAAAAAAAAAAAAAAAACCCACAAACATCAAGTGTCTAATGTTTAATTCAATAAGGTAAGCTTTCTCAAACTCTGAAGCTTATGTGAAGCTGTTTGGAATTTCTTCAAGGGTCTTTTATCTGTAAATCAGGATAGAAAATTTAAAAAAGAAAATACTTAGTAATTCTTGAAATCAGAAATAACTCCTCTCAGAGAGTTCTTTGGTTTCTGACTTGAAAGAAACAGATAAATGGCAATTGTTTATTTATTTCTACATGAATGCAACATGTTCAAATTCCAAAAGGTTTAGAGAGTTTTTCTTATGCCTTATGTAAAGATTTAGAGGACTTATTATTCAGGCCAAATAAGGTTTCCGCTAGAAAAATAAGGCTATGTGTGTGTGTGTGTGTGTGTGTTACTTTGAAAACAGAATATATTCTGTAGATAGTGATTCTTAATGGATTGATAGGCAAATACCCCCTAACCTGCACATACACAACAGAGGTTGCTCTTAGGTTCTCACTAAAAGAAAGATCTTCCTTGGGAGAGGAAAATAATCTCATATGTAAAATTTTCTAATGTCTGATTTCTTTTTCTTTCTCATGTTAGTTGCCAAAGCCAAGCCTTCCAGGTCCTCACTAATTGATCCCAACAATTTGTCTCTGAAATAGAATTTTAAAACATAGAAATATTGGAAGAATCTCATTGGCGTGATTCAAGAGGATTCTAAAACTCAGACACTGTCAAAAATTTTCAGAGTAATAACTTTGTAGGGTGACAATAACTAGACTTATCATGGGGATCATTTTGTAATGTGTAAAAATATTGAATCACTATGTTGTACACCTAAAACGAATAGGATATTATATGTCCATATATTTCATTAAAAAAAATCAGACAGTAATCCCAGTTAGTAGTAATAAAATCATGGCAATCACTGTGATGATGGTAATTATGATGATGATTATATTGCCTGTTGTAATGCTGGATGAA
Source organism: Mirounga leonina (assembly GCF_011800145.1). NCBI lineage: Eukaryota > Metazoa > Chordata > Mammalia > Carnivora > Phocidae > Mirounga > Mirounga leonina. The sequence continues at coordinate 36,673,563 of NW_023270415.1, read as the reverse complement.
TTACATAAAACTACCATCGTGGTTTTTAATAAGTTGCATAACCTCTTTAATACTTACATAACTGGTCTTTAAAATATGATTATCCACATACTGTGGATGTAACATTTAAATAAGTTAACACATACAAATGATTTAATATAACACGTAGCACACACTAAGCACACAAGACATTCCTCATACTTTTTAAAGCTGCAGTCCTCTTTCCTGTCCTTGTATGTCCTAATTTATCTTCTTCAAGACCTGAGATAGTTAAGGCTTATAATACCTTTTTCTATAACATTCTATCCAATCTGTTTATATTCTAATCGTTTTTCTTTATGACGAGATATGCCTGTGATCTTACCTTTTTTTAGAATAAATACTCTTTTGCTGCTTTTAGCACAGCTAGCTTTTTTCACCTTTCCTTCAATAAATAGCCTCTTCTTAGTGTCTTAGGCTGAACCTCCAATATAAAGTAATCTCCTCATAATCGAGGTAATTATTGCTTATTATTGTCTATCACCGTATCCTCTGTAGTTTTAGTACTTATGACAGTTTACTTGTTGTACATTTCAGGAGCAGTTAAGCTCTTCCTAGAACGTAATAAATACTCAATATTTCAGTAATTTAAGAAATTGTTTCTTACTTGCTTTTCCTACTATTTGGCAAGTTCTTGAGTGTGAAGGACATGTTCATTTTTTCACCGCTATATCCTGAGAGCTTAGCACAAAGCCTATACTTCATAAAACTCAATGCATATTTGTTAAATGATTTAATCATTTAACAAATTATTGTTAATTTGTTAACAATGAATTAACATTTAATTCATAAAATCATGTGGTTTCCCCATAGTATTAATGTAACTGTAATTGTCATTCCTTAAAAAAAAATGTATAAATGTAAAGACTCTATCAATTATAACATTTGAGGGCTATACAGCAGTATGAGAGACTTTCATTAGATCTAGTAATTAAGTATGCTTTGTATATTGTATTACTTTTCATTGTAAGAGATTACTGGCCTTTAACAAATTAATTTTTAGGACTAGCTTTTGGAATATACACACTCATATGGGAATATTCAAGTACCATAAGATTGTATATGTCAGTGTGATACTGAGGATGAAATTATCACACAGATATTAATGGTTTCCAACAAACTGACTATTCAAAGAGCTATATATCAGCAAATTTTTTAACAGCAAATTTAGGGTTAAAACCATTTTATTTCTGAGCAATATAGGAAAGATAAAAATAAGTCAGTGTATTAATTACCTCTAAACAACTCTTCAGCGTTTAATGTATTGGACATAAGGCTAGCATCCCAGCAGTCTACCACATTCCTGATGTAATTATTTCACATTTTGGACTCAGCCAAGTCACTCTGTTATAATCTATTATTTGAACACAATGTATGAAATAGAGAACATGTTTTTTTTTTGTTTGCTTATTTTTGGTTTTGTTTTTGCTTAGCTAGGACTTAGATGATAAATACTTCTCATTACAATGTGGCATTCTATTCTGACTTCTAACCCTCTGTTGTTTGCTTACTAGAAGAAAGGGAAAAGATATATTTCTTTTTTTTTAAGATTTTATTTATTTATTTGACAGAGACAGAGCAAGAGAGGGAGCACAAGTAGGGAGAGTGGGAGAGGGAGAAGCCGGCTTCCCTCTGAGCAGGGAGCCCGAGGCGGGGCTCGATCCCAAGACCCCGGGATCATGACCTGAGCCAAAGGCAGATGCTTAATGACTGAGCCACCCAGGTGCCCCCAAATATATTTAGTTTCAAAGCAGAGTTTGATAATGACAGGCATTCTTCTAAAACTTAGGTAATAGGGTCAATGCATTACTTCTTAAAAAATAGAGATGAGAATTTCCTTTTATCTTCCTTTTTCTGGATATGAAAGACTTAGGAGGGATAATTCATATTTTTAATTTTCAATAAACTTTTTTGAGAATAATTTCAGATTTTGAGAAAACTTGCAAAGATTATACAGAGAATTAATAGTCCCTTTACCCAGTTTGCCTTAATGTTAATTTTATATAACTACAATATATTTGTCAAAATTAACAAATTAATGTTGGCCCCATACTATTAACTAAACTCTAGACTTCATTTGGATTTCACCAGTATTTCCCCTAGTGTCCTTTTTTTTTTCGTTTTAAGACCTAAACCAGGATAACACATGCATTTAGTCAACATGTCTCCTTAGTGTCGTCTGAAGTTAGGGTTTGGGGGTGGATGTTATTCAACTGTACAGTCTTGTGTCAGGCCCAAAGAAAGTATGACAAGATCAAGTCCTGTAACTTGACTATGAATTAGCTTTAAACCTTTCTTTTTTTCTAACTCTACCAAGTCAGGAAGTTAAGGCAGTTTGGGGACAGGGGTTCCAGTTTCTCACCAGCAGGGGACTAATAAACCGATGTTGGTAATATCAAATTTATATATGTAATATTACATTAATAGAAGAGAAAAGGTGTTTTATTGAATCAAGCCTTCAAACAAATATGTCTCCATGTGTTCTGCATCTTCTTTTTACTGCCTTGGAAGAAGTTACTAATTGATGTGGGCCTTTAATACAAAGGAATTTTCCCTGATAATTAGCCAAGTCTTTATCATAAAACAACCTGACTATCATTTGATGCTCTAACTTCAACTGGGCTCCTCATGCTGCCCAGATAGCTTCCATGTTTCTTCTGTCCCCTCTGCATTCTGCTAGATACAACAGCAATTTAAAACCTCTTGGCTTTTCTCAAACCTAGATAGAACTATATCTCCTGCTCCCTTGCTAGGAAGAGATCTAATGCCTTCTTTCCCATAGAAATAAGAATGACAAGAAAAAGGAGTTCAACTTTCTTGAGTATTCTACCTCTATCAGCACTTTGCTCCTTTTTTCCCCGTCTTTCCTACAGTGACAGCAGAAAATGTTCCTTTTTGCTTATGAAGGATGATCCTTTCTTTAGAGACACCACAGGTTGGTTGTTCACTCAATAGATTGGTATCTCTAGAATAATACCTACTATATGGGTTTCTTTGCAATAACAGTTTGTCTCATTTTTTCCATCTAAGAATCAAACTCAAAGCCTACCCCTCAGATAAAACTTCCCCTAGATCCATAATCTCTTTCCATTGCTTCCTTTCTAAATATCGGGAATCAATATTTGACAGCCATTGTCACTACCTCTTCACCTGTTCTTACTGAGGTTACTAAAGATATCCATGTTGTTAAGTATGATGCACATATTCCAATGCACATATACATGGGCTCCGCAATCAGATGGCTTCCATTTGAATCATGATTCCACGTCTTGACCTATGATCTGTGCAAACTCGAACAATTTTATTAACCTCTCTTTGATTCAGATTGCTCACCTGTAAAATGAGGAAAATTATAGTTTCCCCATTAGCATGGAGTTTCCCCTATAGCATGGAGTTGCTATAAGACTAACATGATAAATTATATATAAAGTCTTTCATCTAGTGCTTTACTTACAATGGGCACTTGCTTAATGTCAATATTATTGTTCCTTAGTATCTCATAGCATTTACCACTGTTAACCACTCCTTTTACTTGTGGCATCTTTCCTTGCCTTTGATTAGGATAAAGTCTTTTGATATTTGTATCCCTATTTCACTAGTCTCAGTGAGCCTCCTTTGAAGGCTCCTCCCACCATGATCTCAAATGTGAATTGTTTTCAGGAATCTATATTTAGCCTCCTCTATTTGTACTATATGTAATTTATATGATAAATCTACAAATTCAATGATTTATATTTTTAGAGATTCCAAATACAGATTTTCAAATCATATTATTCTCCAGACGTTATTACTCTTTGCATCTGAAGCCAGGGATAAGGAGGATAAGGGCGTAGATTCTACAACCAGAATCCTGAATTTACAGTAATTTTACCACTTACTAGATGTGTGAGTTTGAGCAAGTCATTTAAACTTTCCATGCCTACTCCCTGCATTTATAAAATGGAGATGATAATAATAATACCTAGAGTTACAGTGTTGAGTGCATGTCACAATGCTTAGAATAGTGCTTGCCCTCAAGTGCTATATTAGTTTTACCTTTTAGGCTCCCTCAGATGTCCCCAAACCAACCCAAACTTCTCCCTTATCAAGAAATAGCACACTGTGCTCGGTTGGCCAAATTCAACATCCAGCTTTTCCCCTTTGCTCATCTTTATATCCCACCAGTTGCTAAAAAAATAAAAAAATAATAAAAAAATAAAAAAGCTGCTGGTAGTATTACCCTTAGACAAAGAAAACAAGGGGACTCTGCCCTGAGCCCTATGCTTTAGAGGCTCTGTTCTGGCCTTCCTCTAGCTTCTTCACACTAGTAAAGAATCTTTAGAAACAAGAGATTGTGCTATCCTAGAGCCTAAGACTGTCCCTTCTTTATCCTCAGAACTTTGGGTAACTAGCACCTAAGAATTCTCTGCCCAAATGGCATCCAAGCTGCCCAGTAGAGGTTATTGATGGGAGAGGGAACACATTGGGGAAGGTGCAGGGGAAGAAAGAATAGGTTGGAACATCATAAAGCATTGAACAGGGCATTATAAAACCTAATATTTCATTCTCAGTAACTTATGTTTTCTGTCCTTTTTTGTCAGTCTTGCTATAGGTTTGCCAATTTTATTGATTTATTCAAAGAACTAACTCCATTATTTTCAGGGGCACCTGGGTGACTTAGTCACTTAAGTGTCTGACTCTTGATATCAGCTCAGGTCTTGATCTTAAGGTCGTCAGTTCAAGCCCAGCATGGAGCCTACTTAAGAAAAAAAATGTGTTTTAGTTCCAGCTTTTGGAAAACTTCCTTTTATCTTTCAGTAATTGATTTTAGCTTGATTCCATTGTGGTCAGAGAACACACATAGAAGATTTAAATTCTTTTGAATGTTTTGAGTCTTATTTTATGGTCTATCTTGATGCATCTCCCATGGGTGCTTAAAAAGAATATGTGTTTTGCTCTTGAGTAGAGTGTTTTGTTTTTTGGTTTGTTTTAAATTTTATTTATTTATTCGTTTGTTTGTTTGACAGATAGAGAGCAAGCACAAGCAGGGGGAGCAGCAGAGGTAGAGTGAGAAACAGGGTTCCCAAAGGTCAGGGAGCCAAATGCGGGGCCCAAGTAGAGAGTGTTTTTTCTAAGTTTCTAAGTTTCAGTAAGATCCTGTTGTTTGATGGTATTAATGAGTTCGTCCTTATCCTTGCTGATCTTCTTTCTGCATGTTTTATCTATTTTTGAGAACAGAATGTTACAGTCTCCAACTATAAATGTTGATTTCTATATTTCTCATTTTTTAGTGTTATCAGATTTCTGCTTCACTTTATTTTTTTTATTTCTGTTTGGATATACACTTAGAATTGCAGTGTGTATTTGATGGATTGACTTTTTTTTTTATCATTATGTAACGTACCTTTCTTTTTTCTTTGCTCTTGAGTCTATTTTGTTTCACTCCTGATTTTTTAAAATTAACGTTGCATGATATGTATTTTCCCATCCTTACTTTCAATGAACCTAAGTCATTGAATTTGAAATGAGTTTCTTGTAAACAGGATAGAGTTGGTTTACATTTTTTTTATCCATTCTGCCAATCTCTTTTAACTGGTACAGTAAGACCACTTAAATTTAATATAATTATTGATATGTCAGGGCTTAAATCTTCTATTTTATTCTTTGCTTTGTTATTTCTATTTTTAATTTTTCTGATACCTTTTTCTGCCTTTCTTTGGGTTACTCAAACATATTTTAGAATTCTATTTTGATTTATCTATAGTTTTTAAGTGTATCTCTTTGTATAGATTTTTAGATTTTTTAGGTATTACATTATACAAACATAACTTAACTTAATACAATATATCAGTATTTTACTACTTCAAAGAAGTGTAGAAAACTTACTTCCCTTTATGTCCCTTTAACCTCTCATGTATAATCTACCTGTCTTAAGTAAATACTCAATGTATACTGAAAACCACATTAGACAGTTTTGTAATTTTTGCTTCAACCATCAAACAAAATTTATAAAACACAAGAGAAAAATAAATATATTGTACTAATCCATATTTTCTTTTTTTTTTTTTAAAGATTTTATTTATTTATTTGACAGAGGGAGACACAGTGAGAGAGGGAACACAAGCAGGGGGAGTGGGAGAGGGAGAAGCAGGCTTCCCGCAGAGCAGGGAGCCCGATGTGGGACTCGATTCCAGGACCCTGGGATCATGACCTGAGCTGAAGGCAGACGCTTAACGACTGAGCCACCCAGGCGCCCCTGTACTAATCCATATTTTCACTCCATTTTTTCTTCCTTCCTAATGTTCTAAGATTTCTTCCTTATCCCCTTCCTTTTAGAGGACTTCCTTTAGCTATTATTTTACAGTACTTATGCTGGTAACAAATATTCTAAGTTTTTTTCATTAAAGAATGTCTTGATGCTCCTTAATTTCTGAAAGATAGTTTTGCTTAATTTTGGATTTACATTACATTCCTTTCATGTGTATAATAAATCATTTCTCTCCGCTTTTAAGATTTTTTTTTTTTGGTCACAAGTTTGACTATAATATGTCTTGCTTTTGATTTTTTTGGATTTATCCTACTTGGGATTTAGTCAGCTTCTTAAATGTCTGGCTTTATGTCTTGTGCCAAATTTGGAAGGTTTTTTAGCCATTATATCTTTGAGTATTGTTTCAGTCCTGTCTTGTTATGTCTCTCCTTTTGGGTTGCTGATAAAATTAACGTTAGAGCTTCTGTGACAGTGTTACAGGTTTCTGAGGTTCTGTTCCTTTTTCTAAGTTTATTTTTATTTTTCTGGATTGAATAATTTCTAAGTTCACTTATACTTTTTTCTGTCCTTTCTATTCAAACCATTCATTGAATGTTTTATTTTATTTATTGTTTTTTTCAGTTCCAAAATTCCCATTTCTGGGTTGCTGGCTTCTCCAGAAACCAATCTAGGATATATAAAGAAAGGAAAACAAAAAAAGAAAAGAAAGGAGAAAAAACAACACAGGGAATTCACCCCTGCATCGTTTTTTAGGTCCTGAAATCTCTAGCTGATCTACAATGTTTTCAATGTTCTTCAGTCTTCTAATATTTTTAGTAAGTTTAATAAATACAGTAGGATGAATAAGGAAAAGTATGCCTACTCCATTTTTCCAGAAGTGGATGTCTGATCCAGAATTGTTTATTTAGCATTGTTTGGTTATGTTTTAAATACAATAAAATACTCTTAAGTGTACAATTTGGTAAGTTTTGGAAAATATATGCATCCACACTTTTAGATATTTGTTAAAGCAGCACTCAACTTTTCATTACCAAAATCTGTATTAGCTTCTTAAGGATGTCATCACAAAGTACCACAAACTTGTTAGCTTTAAGCAACAGGAATGTATTCTCCTACAGTTCTAGAGGCCACAAGACCAAAACAAAGACATTAGCAGGTCCACACTCATTCTTAAAAGGACACTAATTATTGAATGTAGGGCCCTAAATCCAGGATGATTTCATCTCAGATTTTTTAAGTAATTACATCTGCAAAGATGCTATTTCAAATAAGATCATATTTTGAATTTCTGAGTAGATACCCAGTTTGAAGGGACACTATTTAGCCCACTACAGTGCCATAAACAAGTGTCCATAAATCTAAAAGAATTGAAGTGATACACAGTAAGTACTTTGACCACAGTTAAAGAATAAATGACAAAGACATTTGTAAAAATCTTCAAATGTCTGGATATTAATACACTTATAAATAACTTCTATTTCAGATAAAAAAGTACAAATTAGAAAATATTTTTAACTGGAAGAAAACAAAAAACCCAAACATGAAACTTCTGAAATACAACAAAAGCAATACTTAGAAGTTTATAGCCTTAAACATAAATATTAGAAATAGATGAAGGTTGTAAAATTAACATAACTGTCCACCTTAAGAAGCTAGAAAAAGAAGAGTAAGTTACATCTAAATTGAGTAGAATCAGCAGGAAATAATTAAAAACATAAATCAATGAAATAGAAGTGAAAAAGTAATGAAAAGTATATTTAAAAAAAAGTCTTATTTTTGGACAAGATAAATTAGAAAAAAATATTTATCTAGTTCTCAGAAAAATAACAAGAAGACATTAATTGCTAATACAATGAACAGAAAGGACATCATGAGTACTATTGCAATTATTAGAAAGAAAGGAAATGTTATAAGTAACTTTATAACAACGTTATAAACTGAAATAATCACATCAGAGGAAATAGATAACTTAAATAGCCATATGTCTATGAAAGAAATTGGATTTGTAGATATAAAGCTTCCCACATAAAAACCATGGGCCCAGGTTACTTTGCTGGTAAATTATACTCAGCATTGCAGAAAGATATAGTGTCAATTCTACCCAAACCCTTAAGTCATCTGTAAGACAAGAATTTCCCATATACCAAATCAGAAAATGACACTACAGGAGTACAAAACTCCAAAACAATATCCCTTAAGAATAGATGCAAAAATCATTAACAAAATATTAGTAAACTGAAACACATCATATGATAGAATTATCACATCATGACTAAGTGTGGTGTATCTCAGGAATGCAAGATTGGTTTTACATTTTTAAATCAATCTATGTCTTTCACTAAATTAGCAAAGTAAAATAAAGAAGGGCAAAGAAAACAATGAGATGATCTCAATAGATGCAAAAAGACATTATATACACATTTTTAAAACTCTCAGTAAATTAGGAATATAAGGGAATTTTCTCAAGGGTGTCCAGAAAATACTAAACAACAACAAAACATGGAGAAACTATAGTTAATATCATATTTAGTAGTGAAAGATGGAATACTTTTTCTCTAGAATTGGAGATGAAGCAAATATGTTTGCTTTTCCCTCTCTTCTTTAGTATTTTACTGGAAGTCCCAGACAAGTGCAATAAGGCAAGTAGAAAAAAATAAATAAAAGTCATATATGTTGGAAAGAAAGAAACAAAACTTTATTAACATTTTTCTCTATAGAAAGTCCTAAGGAATGTACCAAAAAAAATCTTTAGGGAGTTTAGCATGGGATCACAGAATGAAAGATCACTATAGAAAATCAAATGCACTTCTGTTTTTAATAATGAAGAGGAAATTAAAAAATAAAAATATTCAGAATGGCCTATAAAATATGAAATATTTCAGAATGAATTCAAGAAAATATTTTATTTCTTCTTGACTCAGTTATTATTTATATATTAATCTTTGTTCACACATGTATTTATACAAGATAGATTTCTAGAAGTGGAATTTCCAAGGCAAAAATTGAGTACATTTTAAATTTTTGATAGATTTGGCCAAAATGGCATCATAAATAAAATTTGCTAGTGTAAAATTCTACCAGTATATGAGAATGACCCCTTTTCCATATTCTTGCCAGCACTGGTTATTAAAAGTGTTATATGTTTAATGTTATTTGCATAAATGAGAAGTGTTATGCATTGAATTGTATCCTTCCAAAATTTATACGTTGAAGTTCTAACCCCCAGTACCTCAGAATGTGAGTATTTGGAAATAGGGTCCTTACAGATGTGATTAGTTAAGACAAAGTTATACCAAAATAGGATGGGCTCCTAATCCAGTATGACTGCTGTCCTTATAAAAAGAAGTTTGGGTGTGGGCATACACACAAGGACAACATCATGTGAAGAAAAAGGCAGAGTTGAGGGTGATGCAACAGAAGCCAAAGAACACCAAGGAGCTGCAGCAAATTACCAGACTTTACAAGAGAGACAAGGAACAGATTCTCTCTCACAATCTTGGAAGGAACCAACGTTGCTGACAGCTTGATATTTGACTTCCATCCCACAGAACTGTGAGACAAAAATTCCTGTTGTTTGAGCCACCCAGGTTATGGTACTTTGTTACTGCAGCCCCAGCAAAGTAATAAAATGAGTAAACAAACAAAACTCCTTTAATCTACATATTTCTGTAAGTGATTAGTTGTGCTTCTTTTGAAATGTTATTGCCATGAGTCTTTCTTCTGTGAATTGTTTGTTTATATCATTTCTATTGATAATATATCAAAACGCTTTGATGAATTCTATTCTTAGTTTTAATAGTTGTTCAGAGTCTCTCCGATTTTGAGACAAGGTTGTTGGGTTTTTGAGGATAAAAAATTATTCCATTTATGTTTTTGAAATATTGATACCCTGTACTTTCATTCAGATAGCTTTTGTCACAATTGCAGTTATTTGTGTCTCGATTCTCCCTGTGTATCAGCTTCACCACGAGAGCAACTGGTCTTTCCTGTTTAGCACATATTCACAGTGCATAACATATTTCCTGACACACAGCAGGTGTTCAAAGATATTTGTTGAATGTAATAATATACAAAGAAACTATTTAATCTATCAGGAGCAGCAACAAACTGCAGGGCAAAGAGTTTTGTGACTGGAGTTGAGGTTTTATGCTACTTATTCTACAGTTTGTAGGATAAAAATGAAGTCTAAAATATATCTAATGCTTAATAGAGTGTAAATCTCAACCCTATTGATAATATTTTTTAAAAAAAATTTATTTAAATTCAATTAGCCAAGATATAGTACATCATCAGTTTCAGATGTAGTGTTCAATAATTTATCAGTTGTGTATAACACCCACTGCTCATCACATCATATTCTTAATTTTTGAATAAATGAAAAAGCAAGAAATGAATCTTCACCCTTTATAAAATTTTAAATTTCTACAAAAAATATAAATTTTCAAGAAAAACACAAAATCCAAATATATCAACCTTTTTTTCTTTTTAATTAAATGTTATAGATTTATCTTCAGCATTTGCTGCCATTATCACATTCTATGGGATCATGAACTAATTGTTTCTCAACCTTAAAGAAGGATATTCAAAGTAGTGACCTTAGCATATATTTCCCTTGGGGTAAATAACATGCCATTCGGGGTTAGTTTTGCTCATTCCCCAGTGTTGAGTTCATTGCTATGCCTACCACAGTATTCAATATCACAAGCTAATGGCAAGAGACCATTGGAAGTAATTTGAAGATCAGATGAAATCACCTAAGAGTGTGACAAAGCATACCATATGTTACAATTTCCGTTTTGAAATTGTACCAGGAATTGAAAATACCAGGAATATGAAGCAAGAATGAGATTGCCAGGCCTTTAGTTTTGCCAATTCTTGGAATATAAATTAAGGGTGGGATGCAGATGAGAAGGACTACTTGTCTATCAAAGTAATTATTTCAAAATGATGGCAAAGTCATCATTAAAGAAATAGCAATACTGATGACTCTACCATCAGAAGGCTTTCTTCTGAAACTAAGGAAATAATGCTTCTAAGATTTACAGCAGGATATCATCTTCATTTCATTTCAGAATCATGTAGCAAAAGATTCTTTTTTTGGGCATAGAGTATTTTTCAGGACTCTCCAAGTACAGAAATATTTTTGCAAAAGGAAATGACATTTTGTTTGTCTAATGTCTGTTTTTCACATTCATATTTTGTTATAAAAAGAATACTTCTGGAATGATTTGGTGACAAATAACAGGCATATTGTTGGAGAAAAGATACCCAGGTCCAAGTTTCTGTGGATAATTGAAGGGCTGATTATTTCTAGAGGATAGGTAATGTTTATTACCTACAGGTGGCTGGTTGCAGCTCATTTTACAATGTGTTCATCCTTAATTGTGACAGAACTTGTCCTGCTGTTTATCTGTCAACTGATTTAAAATAAAGCCAGAAAAGTTTTTCTTTTGTTTCAGCCAAAGTATCAAAATATAACTCTAAGATACTTTGAGAGCAATATGATTTGAATCTAACCTGATATATCCCAATTGTGGGAGAATTAAAAAAGAGATGTATAAAATAATTATATTCACTTACTCAAAGTAAACTAGTGTCTATAAAATAACACAATATATTTAGGGAAGAAACAGATGTAAGCAATATTTTTAGTGGTAATAATATTCTATTTGGCCAGATGTAAAAGCAGATTCTACTCTTGGAATCTGATTGTTTTTAATATTGTAAGGAACAACTTTTGGTGTAATTGTGAGTTTTCAAAGTAACTACAATTGTCTGTTGGTACACTGTTTTACCCCTGATTCTGGATGTCCCTCAGAGTACGTAAATGGAACATTTAACAGTTATCTGGCTTTGGGCCACATGCAGTGATGATAAAAGCTATAAGCTCTAGGCAGCGTAGAACTTAAAGCATGAGTTTTAAGAAATGGAAGAAATAAAGAAATGGAACTGTTAATTTCCTTGATGCCATGGTTCACTAGCATTAAAAAAGAGCCTCTAAGAAGTATATTGGAATCATGAACGAAATAAATAATCATTAAAAGTAGTAATATAGGAGTTGACATGGAAATAAAAGATAAAGGAGAGGAAAAGTAAGTTTATTTTTATCTGATATCATAATGAGTAAAACCTAGCCTATTTTCAAGTCCAAGTGACCTTACCTAAAGCTATTTTACAAAATCTTCAAAAAGAATTAGAGAAAAAAAGTCAAACTTTATCTGCTGAAATGATGAATACCGACTCTCCACAAAGCTGATAGTTATAATTGTGCTATTTTATTGAATGACTTCTCTTAAAAACTCTGTAGAACAATAGTAGTTTTAGTGTCATTCAAATTCCAAAATCAGGGCTGTACTTGTTTCATTTACTTTCTGTTTTTTTTTCACCTAACCAACAGTTCAGAAGGATTAAAACATATCATCATCCAATATCATTAAGTACATAATATGACAGAATTTTATTTTATTAAAGGGAAATTTTTGAGTGAGAATTAAATTCAGGAAAAAATTAAAACAGTTTGGTATAAATCAACCTATAATGCTTTGTAATACAGTCACACACAGTCTTTGGACCTCTGCTTTCTTTCTTCAGTGGGCTATAATGTCATATTCATATAGGAGGTCTGTATCCATGGATCTAGTAAGGTCTTCAATAAAAGCTTGACTATGATGTTTTATAAGGCCTTACTGAAGTTTTGGGAGAAGCTCCTCAAAGAATACTCACTGAAAATGAATAGCCACCTTGATAAGTATTAGCATAATGAATACATTCTGATACAGGAGGAAACCAAATGGAATACACTAGCTAAGGCTACTGAGATCTTTCTGAAGGATATAGGTCAGAAGAGCTCTGCTGAACATCAATCATTGCTAATAGCTCTGAGCAGGTAACAGGCTGTGCCTACTGATATAGCTTTATAGCTGTACATTTTTTATGGTTTTCAGATTGCTCTCAAGGTTAAAGGAATTCCTATTATTTATCAAATGCTCTAGAGGAGGAAAATTGCCTGAATGTGTATAGAAAGATGATATCAATGAATATTTTCTTTACAAAGCCTAGAGTATTCATTTTTTTAAAAAAATTGGATAGAATGCATTTTTCATGATAGATGAGCATATGTTAATTTTTTTTTTTTCTTTTTAAAACGCAGCTTAATTCTAAGTTCTTTTTATTGTTATTTAGGTGTGCTGAAGATTACTGTTATTTTTATTTATGGTCTGTTTTGTCTTAGAGAACACAGCAGATTGGAGGTAAAGACCAATCACAGGTTTCATTTTGAGGAAAATCTCCTTTTCTTCAATTAGTGTTTCCTTATTTTTTATATGTTATTAATACATGGTGAAGAACTTTATTTTAATTTGTAGAGGTAAGGCTAGAATCTTAATAGAACCCTGAACAATATATTCTAAGTTCTACTTTATTTTTAATCACAAAATTCCAAAAATACGTGGAATGTTCCTTTGATGCAAATTGAAAACCTCCATCTGGAATATGGCCTTTCAAAAATATCATTTTAATCAATTAATGGGACTATGTAGAAGACTTTTACCCAGTGCAATTATTGTGTTGTGCTAAGAAGACAATTACTGCTTTAAATAAAATTGAGAGTCATACAAAATTATGTCAAAGAACTTAAAAAAATGCTTTATAATGAAATCTGTGACTAGTTAAGTAAATTGAAAATTGATTTTCATGTTCTCTTCAATATACGGTGTGTACTATTATGAGATTAGAGATTTTTTGAAGATTGGACATTTTCTTGTTGACACTTGAAAGCTTATAAATATTAAAAGCCAGACAACTTAGTAGTATTCAGATGTAGCAAGTAGAAAAAAAATAAAAGAGAGAGAGAAAACAAAAAATATTTTCCTCAGTAAACAAAGAGCTTTCTTTCTGAATGTAGCTCCTGATTATATGCTCAGAAAACCTAGTATAGAATCCCTGAAATTATGTTTGCGACTTCTTAATATTTATATGGGTATTTTCTTCATTCCTTTATATGATAGCTATTATTTATGGGGGACTTACTATGTGCTGTGTTCTTATGAGCTAAATATTATCTTCATTTAATGGTAAAAAAGCATGAGTTAAATCTGGAGCAATGTTAAGCAGACAAATACAGCAATAATTGGAGTGCTCAAACTAGAGAAAAGAAAGGAAGGCACAGAAAAAAATGCATATGATGAAATCATGGCAAAATATTTTCATATTTGATAAAAATTATAAGCTGACAGATCCAACAGTCTTAATGAATCCCATGCAAAAGAAAACGCCGGAATTATACCAGGGCACATCATAACTCTTGAGTTAATTGAACAACTGTAATAAAAAAGAGGAAGTCTAAAAAGTAAGCCAGAAATTTAAAAATGCATTATATACAAAGGAACAAATATAAGAATTGCAAGAGATATTTCAAGGACACAGTCCACACAAGTGAACAGTGAAGAAACATCTTTAAAGTATTGGGAAGAAAACCATCAATCTAGAATTCTTAAGCAACAAAATTATGTTTTAAAATTGTAGGTTGAATACATTTTTGAGCATAATAAAACTGAAAAAAAATTTATGAGCCACAGACCTTCACTCCAAGAACTGTCGAAGTCCTTCAGACAGAGGAAAATGACACCACTTAAGATTGGTGTTAGATTTTTGTCAAGTGCTTTTTCTGTGGCTATTGATATAATCATATGGTGATTTTCATATGTTGAGCCAGCCTTGTATTTCTGCAATAAATCACACTTGGTGTGGTGTAAGATCCTTTTTAGGTTGCCTGATTTGTTTTGCTAGCATTTTGTAGGCAATATTTGTGACTATATTCATGAGATATTGGTCTGCAGTTTTATTTTCTTGTGTTGATTTTGCCTGTTTTTTTTTTTTTTTAAAGATTTTATTTGCGAGAGAGAGAGAGAATGGGAGCACGAGCAGGGGGAGGGGCAGAAGGAGAGGGACAAGCAGACCCCATGCTGAGTGGGGTGGGGCAGGGAGCCCGACAGGACACCAGGCTTGATTCCAGGTCCCTGAGATCAAGATCCGAGCCAAAGTCAGATGCTTAACCTACTGAGCCACCCAGGGGCCTCTGATTTGGCCTGGTTTTGATAGCAGTGTTATTTTTAAATCTACTGAGTAGCTGGAGGGAATAAAGGGGAAGCTGAATTGCCACAAATCTCATTGTTAATACCAAATTTCAGCTTTTTTTCCTGATAAGCAGTCTTCAATTTGTTCCAAGCTTCTGGTTAACTTCCAGAATTTTGATATTAGATTTTCACAATTTTTTTGCCTAGTGTTCTTGTTGCTTTTATACAAGAGTAAATTTTCAGGGGTCCATAACTTCACCATTTCTGGTACACGCTATTGTAAGATTCTTATACATAAAATGGTATAATAACACTTGAAGGTAAATTGTCATAAGATAAAAAGGCATATTGTAAACATTAAAATAACTACTAAATAACTAAACATCAAGTTATAATAAGCAAAAAGAGAAAAACTGAAGCATAAAATATTCTTCATTTATCGCAAAAGAGCAGAAAAGTGATAAAAGAGAACAAAGAACAGATGGTACAAATAGAAAGCAAGCAATAAGATGATTGACCTAAAACTAACCATAAAACTAGTTACATTAAATGCACATAGTTTAAACATCCCAATTAAAAGGCAGAGATTGTTAAAAAAAAAAAAAAAAGGCAGACTCTATATGATTTACAGCAATTGGTGTGGGAAACAAAGGCAAAAGAAAAAAATTAAATTTCCTCACTACTTACAGCCTATTGACAAGTACAAAACAGGCAGGAACTCAGCTGCCTTGTTGCTCATACTTTGCTAAGGGCAAAAGGCAATCTTAGCTTAACATTATCCTGACCTCCAGGATCCTGTGAGTCTTCTTTAACATCTATAAATTCCTTTGGAAACTTCCTTTATCTCTACTCCCCAAGATATATGTTAGCAATCATCCTCCAAGCATATGGCCCACTGATGAACATCCGAAGGGTCTCATGACTGAGTTTTTACTAAACAGTAGTAAATGACGTTTTCATTACAATAGCTAGCCCCTGTTTGGAAACCTTGTTTCCAAAATACCTTGGAGGCTTGTGCTGTCCTTAACCTCCTCCCAGCTTGAAAGTATATAATCAGTCACCTCTCACAACCTCAGCACAACTCTTTCTGTCCACTGGTCCTGTCTCTGTGCTTTAAGAGAACCACCATTTTGCACCCAAGACATCTCAAGAATTCTTTCTTGACTGTTTGCTCTGAACCCCAACATTTCCTATATCAGTAATTACATATTAAATGGAAAGACACAGAAAGATTAAAAGTAAAATGATAGATTAACATATACCATGCAAAAATAGTGATTATATTAATATCTGATATCAGACAAAGTAAAACTCAAAGCCACTAAATTCTAAGAGTTAATTAAGGCCATTCCCTAATAAGCAATGAGTCATTTCATCAAAAAACATAAAAATTCTGAATATTTGTTTACTTAATAATAAAATTTCAAATCCATGAAGCAGATACTATGTATCAACAAGAAACAATAAATAAACTAAATGAAGGGTATTGAATATTATTTATTCAATATATTAGACAATGTAATGTCCAATATATTTAACATAATATTCAGGATACTTTGATGTCCACACTGAAAAAATCAAAATCCTGACTCTTGCCACGCACAGAAAATTTCCATTTATATTTTATTATACATTATACAAAATATACATATACAATATATATCTTATATATTACATAAACCTATTTATGAAATTCAAGATTTTAAAACACCTTGAAGGGCTTATTAAGAGACTATCTACGTGATGTTGGACTAAGGAAGACATTCAGAAGTAAGAAAATAAAACTTCCAATCAAAGCGTTCAAGACTGATCAATTTTATTCAAAATGAAAAACTTGTTTGTATATAAAGAAAGCATTTTTTTTACAAAAGTTAATTAACAAGCCTCAGGTTTAGAGAAGATATTTGTGATGCATATAATGATAAATCAAATCCCGAATATATATCAGAATGCCTAAGGATGTTTTTCTAGAACAAGAAAACTGAATGCCTGATCAATGTTTGAAAAAATGCTTATCTTCACTATTTATCTGGAAAATGCAAATTAGCACAACAATTTATTATTAATATACACATTGGCATTGTCACTGACAAATAGTAAAAACTGAGAATATCCGGTATTGCTGTAAGGACTAGAATCTGGAGATGGGTATTTATTTCAGCTCTGCTGTAGTTACACCAGTGCTCCTTCTGGCTGGATTTTTGTTTCTGTTTCATCAGTCTTAAAAGTTTGTATTTGTCCTCATGCTAAAATCACAATATGATTGTTGTAGCTTCAGAAGCTATGCCCGTGCAGTGAGCCAGGGAAGGAAATGGCATCTGCCAACTGAATTGACCTGTTTGATTAGGAAGTTAGAAAGTGCACAGTGTTACTATAAGATACTCAGTTTCAGATAATATGCAATCTAATTTTATTTTCATACTTCATATTCAATTTAATCAAGAATTTATGTCATTTTTATATAGATCTTATGTCTTCATATTTACATCTACTGCTAACTGTATTTTGTTACTATAGATAATTTATGTAAAGCGTCTAAAATTATCCTTGATACAGGTATTCAGAAAAGGGTAGCTATTCTCTTCTCAAAAGATACTACTTTGGTCTCACTCTATTTCTTCCCTCATATTTAGAAATATTTCTATCATTTTTATGTTCAAGTCCCTTTTATACTGCTTTATTATCTGTGATTCATGACGTGTGTCTAATGTTTTAATTTCATTTAATTTAAATAATTTTCTCTCTCTCTCTTTCTCTTTCTGACAAAGTCTTCATTTTGTCTTTGGTAGACAGGCTTTGTAGATGGCCCTAATGATCCTCTCCTGGTTTTCACATCCTTGTGCAATCCCATCCCCTTGAATGTAGGCAGGATCTGGTGACTTGCTTCTAACCAACAGAATGCACAACACATGATGGAATATCACTTGCATAATTAGATAACAAAGATTGTGACTTCTGTCATGTTAGCACTCTCCCCTCTCTTGCTAGCTTCAGTGAAGCAAACTGCTATGTTGGAAGAACCCATGTGGTAAAGAACTGAGGAGAACCTCCAGCCATCAACCAGTGCTTAACTGAGGCCCCCGGTTCACCAGCCAAAAATATTGCCCTAAGTCATGCGAGTTAATTTTAAAGCAAATCCTTTGCTAGCTGAGCTTTAAAATAAGAACACAGCATATAAGAGTCACTGGATCAGAAGACCCAGTTAAACTGTGCCCAAATTTCTGACGCACAGGAATTACAAGATAGAAACCTGTGTTGTTTGAAACTACTAAATTTGGGGGTGCTTTATTATGTAACAGTAGATAATGAATACATTTTCATCTCAGAGGGAGTTCTTTGCTGATTATTGAATCCTGAGTTGGCAGTTACCACCACTCTAACCCCATAACTCTAAAGATGTTTTTCCATTGTTTTGATTCAGTTGTTACCCTAATATCTATGGTATTTTTTTCTGTTTACTTTGAAGATTTTATATTTATTTGGAGCAAAGGGATTATGAAATTCTTAGAAATGGTTTTCTTTGTGTTTATCCTGCTCAAAATCACTGATGTAACTGAATTTGTAGATTGATGTCTTCATTCACATTTTTAAAACTAAGTTTTTTTTTCTTTACTGAAGTATAATTAACATAGTGTTATGTTTCAGATGTACAATATAATGACTCAAAATTTCTATACATTACTCAGTGCTCATGACCATAAGTGTACTCTTAATCCCCTTGATCTGTTTCACTCATCCCCCCACTCACCCCTCCTGGCAATCACAGGTTGTTCTCTGTATATAAGAGTGTTGTTTTTTTTTTTTTCTCTCCCCCCCCATTGTTTGTTCCTTTGTTTTGTTTCTTACATTCTAAATATGAGTGAAATCATATGGTATTCAACTCTCTCATTTCACCTGTAATTATACCTTTTAGGTCTATCCAAGTTGTTGCAAATGGCAAGATCTCTTTTTTATGGCTGAGTAATATTCCAGTGTGTGTGTGTGTGTGTGTGTGTGTTGTGTGTAATGGCCCATCTTCTTTATTCATTCATCTATTAAAGGACACTTGGGTTGCTTCCATATCTTGACTATTGTAAATAGTGCTTCAGTAACCATAGGGGTGCATATACCTTTTTGAATTAGTGTTTTCATTTTTTTGGGGGGTGAATACCTGAGGAGACATATCTAGAAAAATGTTTCTGTGGCCAAAGTCAAAGAAATTACTGCCTCTGTTTTCTTCTAGGAGTTTTGTGATTTCGGTCTCATATTTAGTTCTTTAATCCATTTTGAGTTTATTTTTCTGTATGGTATAAGGAAGTGGTCCAGTTTCATTCTTTTGCATGTAGTTGTCCAGTTTTCCCAGGACCATTTGTTGAAGAGACTGTTTCTCCCCATTGTATATTCTAGCTTCTTTTGTCATAGATTAATTGACCAAAGAAGCACAGGTTTAATTCTGGC
This sequence comes from Mirounga leonina, assembly GCF_011800145.1. Classification (NCBI taxonomy): domain Eukaryota; kingdom Metazoa; phylum Chordata; class Mammalia; order Carnivora; family Phocidae; genus Mirounga; species Mirounga leonina. The sequence continues at coordinate 36,653,787 of NW_023270415.1, read as the reverse complement.
CTCTCTATTCTATTCCATTGATTAATGTATCTATTTTTCTGACAGTACCATACTGTTTTGATTACTATAGCTTTGCAGGAAATCTTGAGATCTGGGATTGTGATACCTCTGGCTTTGTTCTTCTTTCTCAGAATTACTTTGTCTACTTGGGGTCTTTTGTAGTTCCATAAAATTTTAATAGTATTTGTTGTAGCTTGGTAAAGAATGTTGTCAGTATTCTGATAGGGATTGCATTAAATCTGTAGATTCCTTTGGGTACTACAGACAGTTTAATAATATTGGTTCTTTCATTCCATGAGAATGGAGTATCTTTCCATTTTTTTGTGTCATCTTCAATTTCTTTCATTAATGTTTTATAGTTTTCAGAACATAGATCTTTTACCTCAAGTTTATTGGTAGGTATTTTATTCTGTTTGGTGCAATTAGAAATGGGATTGTTTTCTTAATTTTTCTTTCTGCTAGTTCATTATTACTATATAGAAATGCAATGGATTTCTGTATATTAATTTTGTATCCTGTGACTTTACTGAATCCATTTATCAGTTTTTTTTGTGGAGTCTTTAAGGTTTTCTATGTATAGTATTATGTCATCCACAAATAGTGAGTTTTACTTCTTCCCTACCAATTTGGATGCCTTTCTTTCCTTTTCTTGTCTAATTGCTGCAGCTAGAATGTCCAGTACTATGTTGAATAAAAGTGGTGAGAGTTGAATAAAAGTGGAGAGAGTAGAATAAAAGTGGTGAGAGTGGTGTCTTGTTCCTGATCTTAGAGGAAAAATTTTATTTTTTCACCATTGAGGATGATGTTAGCCACAGGTTTTTCTTCTATGGCCTTTATTATGTTGAGTATGTTCCCTTTAAACCTACTTTATCAAGAGTTTTTATCACGGATAGATATTATACTTTGTCAAATGTTTTTTCTGCCTCTATTGAGATGATCATATCATTTTTATCCTTTCTCTTATTGATGTGATGTAGTACACTGATTGATTTGCAAATATTGAACCACCCTTTAATCCTTGGAATAAATTCCACTTGATCATGGTGAATGACTTTTTAAATGTATAGTTGGATTTGGTTTGCCGATTTTTGGTTGAGGATTTTTGCATCTAGGCTCATCAGACATACTGTCCTATAGTTTTCTTTTTTTGTATATCTTTGCCTAGTTTTGATATTAGGGTAATATTGTGCTCATAGAACAAATTTGGAAGTTTTCCTTCCTTTTCTATTTTTTTGGAATAGCTTCAGAAGAATAGGTCCTAACTTTTCTTTAAATGTTTGGTAGAATTGACCTGTGAAACCATCTGGTCCTAGACTTTGTTGGGTTTTTTGATTATGGATTCAATTTCATTACTGGTAATCAATCTGTTCAAATATTTTATTTCTTCCTGATTCAGTTTGGGAGGTTTTGTGTTTCTAGAAATTTATCCATTTCCTTTTTGTTGTCCAATTTGTTGGAATATAATTTTTCATAATAATCTCTTGTGATCTTTTGTAGTTCTGTAGTGTCGTTATTTCTCCTCCTTCATTTGTGATTTTATTTGAGTCCTTTCTCTTTTTTTCTTGTTATATTTGCTTAAAATTTATCAATTTTGTTGATTTTTTTTTAAACCAGTCTCAGCTTTCATTGATCTTTTCTGTTTTTTTTTAGTCACTATTTCATTTATGTCTGCTCTAATCTTTATTATTTTCTTGCTTCTGCTGAATTTGGGCTTTGTTTTTCTATTTTTTAGCTCCTTTAGGTGTAATGTTAAGTTGTTTATTTGAGATTTTCCTTGTTTCTTGAGGTAGGCTAGTATTACTATCAACTTCCCTCTATGAACAGTTTTTGTTGCTTCTTAAAGATTTGGGGCCATTATATTTTCACTTTCATTTGTCTCCATATATTTTTTCTTTTTGGATTTACTCTTTGATTTCTTGGTTGACCCATTCATTATTTAGTAACATGTTATTTACCTCATGTATTTGTGATATTTCCATGTTTTTTCTTGCAGTTTCTTTTTTCTAGTTTCATACTGTTGTAGTCAGAAAAGACGTGTGGTATGATTTTAATCTTTTTTAATATATTGAGTCTTATTTTGTGACCTAACATGTGATCTATCCTGAAGAATGTTCCATGTGCACTTGAAAAGAATGTGTATCCTGGGTTTCTTTTTTTGGATGGAATATTATATATTTATAAATCTGTTAGTTCCATTTGGTCTAGTGTACTTTCAAAGCCACTGTTACCTTCTTGATTTTCTGTCTTGATCATCTATCCACTGATGGAAGGGGTGCTATTGTATTATTGTCAGTTTCTTTCTTTATGTATGTTAACTGTTGCTTTATGTAGTTAAATATTAACTATGTATTTATGTGTTTTTTTCAATATTTTTCTCTCCCATTCTCTCTCTCCTGTGAGAAACTAATGGTATTTACACTTTTTAAAGTGGGTCCCATATATTTCTATACTTCATTCTGTGAGGGTTTTATTTTCTTCTGTGTGTTTCAGTTTGGGTATTTTCTATTGAATTCTTAAATTTATACCCATACAATGAATTCTTAATTTTGTAATATTATAATTTTGAATTGTAGACCCTGCATTGTTTTTTCTGAAGATTGTGCTTATTTGTTGAAATATTCTACTTTTTTTCTTTAAAAGAGAGCATGTGTGCATATGCAAGCATGGGGGAAGGAGGGGCAGAGGGAGAGGAAGAAGGAGAATCTTAAGCAGATTCCATGCCCAGCATGGAGCCCAATGTGGGCTTGATCTCCCAACCCTGAGATCATGACGTGAGCCAAATCAATAGTCAGATGCTGAAACCAACTGAGCCACCCAGGTGCCCAGAAATATTCTACTTTTTATACATTTTTTCTATTATTTCCTTATTTTTTTTAAATTTTGAATTTCTTGTTGCCTAGTTCTAATGTCTAACTCATCTCTGGGTCTAGTTCTATTTTTTGTCTTTCTTAGTTATCAGTCACTTTTTCTTGCTCTTTTGGATACCCAGTATATATTTTATTTTTTTGATGGAAATTATTCAAAATTTAAGTTACCTGCATATGTAACTTTTCTCTGAAGGATGCTTCCTTTTGATCTGACAAATTGCCCTCAGATTATTTTAATCATTTTGGAGTTTATTTTCAGGCTTTGTTAGAAAGATTTTTTTCAATTTACCTTAGTCCTAAGCAATTGTATGATCCTTACAACTGTGTGTGCCTGTTTTGAGGTCTCAACTGAGTGCATGGGTGGTCATGAAGATATTATACTCAGGCTGGGCCGTGATTCCAGTGTCTTTCCAGTTCTCTGCTATCTTTATAATCTCTATTCTTTTTTAAGTCTCCCAGAGTCTTAAGCTACATTTGTGCATCTTTAGCATTCAGCTAAGATTCTAAAGAGATCTTACACAGATACTGTTTTGAGTGTGTGTGTGTGTGTCTGTGTGTGTGTGATTTACTTCTATCAAACCATATCCCCAAATCTAAATTGTTATAGAAAAACCCAAACTCTAATATCTGTTTCATCTGCCGTCTAAGCCTGCTCCTTTTTCCTTGGACTCTATTTCTCTGCACCATGGCTTCAAAATGCTCTCAAAGGGAAATTTCTGTCAGTGTTTGGCTCATAGTGTTTGCTTATTTTCTTTCAAGAAGAGTAGTTTTCATACTTTATCCAGAATTTATAGTTCCATAAAAGATTGCAGCTCTGGGGATCCTGGACTATAGCACCTTAAGCAGGAATTAAGTTTCTTCTAAAAACTGCAGCAGAAGCCAAGGCAAAATATTACCTTTGTGTGGCTATATGGATAATGACATCACCTAGGAGGCTGAAATTAATTTGAACATTTTCTGAGGCAGCTGTAGAAATTTCTAGATACATTCAGAAGATTTTGGGAGGGAATTGAGATGCTATGATATGAAGATGAGGGCAATGATCCAATGCAATCTGAGAAATTGCTATTAAGGTGAGTTTCCTTATAACCGTGTCCTACAATTGATTAGGAAAATTCAGATTACTACAATATCTCTTATATTGTGAATAGTTACCAAAATGATCAAACCTCTAATATATACTTGTGCACACTGTGTATTTGGACATCCCATTTCATACTCAATGAATTGGTTTCAGGAGCAACACAGAAAAAGTAAGTCTGTAAGAACCACAGGTGTCCTCTCTCTCTCTGGTGTAGGCATGCTGTGGCTGCCAAATCCTGGAGCCTAGTGTGTGAGATTTTATGACTTAGATTTAAAAAAATAATAATAATAAACTTATGTCAAATACATAAAAAATCTGAGATATGAAGCCAAAGATGTTTAATTTTGGGGAAAGAGCTAAAAACAATAAAAATTTAAATTAAAAACAGAGATCCCAGCATGATAGAAACAAGAGAAACCACAGGTATCAAGTAGTAGGAAGGAGAAATGAATGATTTTCTTTTGGCTAGCTCCCAGCACTGAGCCTGACAATGCTTTGTATGTGGTGGGAATTGTGATTGTCAATTAGGATTTTCAGTGGAAAGTAGAGCAGAACCTGGATTCTTCAGGAGTTACATTTATCTTCAAAAAGTGATTGCTTTGTCACTTGGAAACATTTACTGCATAAGACCCTAGAGAATATGTGGAACTTGATAGATCACCATTTGCTATGAAACTCTTCGTTCAAGAAACACCCACTTAGAAACAAAGGAGAGCTAATTTTCTATCAGCCTAACTTATGGAAGCCTGACCATGGAAAAAAGCAAACAAATAAGTAAACAAGAAAAATACCAAATAAATAGCCAACAATACATGTTAGGTATTATTTTTTAATTCCAAATATATCAATAAGCTGATGAGCCCCCTGGAAAATACCAATTACATCATCATTGCTAAAGGGGCTCTTAAAAGTACTGTATTTCTGGGTACCTCTGAAACAAATAATACATTATATGTTAAAAAAAAAAAAAAGAAGAAGACCATAGTAGGAAGGGAAAAATGAAGGGGGGGAAATCGGAGGGGGAGACGAACCATGAGAGACTATGGACTCTGAGAAACAAACTGAGGGTTCTAGAGGGGAGGGCAGTGGGGGGATGGGTTAGCCTGGTGATGGGTATTAAAGAGGGCACGTACTGAATAGAGCACTGGGTGTTATACACAAACAATGAACCATGAAACACTACATCAAAAACTAATGATGTAATGTATGGTGATTAACATAACATAATAAAATAAAAATACTGTATTTCATGTTTTAACCAAATTTCCCAGTATTTGTCAAATATTACCACCTAAGCAATTCAAAGTTATCTCACCAGGACCTAAGAGGCTAGTTGTAGATTATAAATAGATACCATTAAATTAATAACACAAACATAGAAAGATAAATAAGAACTACATTTTGTGTGTGCTGTTTGTTTTCAGAAAAAATAATTCTAAAGCATTTAGCTATTAACTGTGCTACATATGACACATCAGACATTGAAAAAGAACATTTAGGACAAAGCTTACAAGGTGCTAATGCCTTTTATTTTTAATACAGAAACATTGAGACCAGTACAAATCCTCGTTAAAAAAAAATGACTGTCAATTCATCTTTAAGTAAATTAAACATTTATAGAATAAGCTTCTACAAATACCAGACACTAAAAGTGCTAGTACTCTGTATCTATCTTTGTAAAGATGAAAAGCTGAGTCAACCCTGTGGGGATTTAAAGTTACGGCTCCAGAGAGTCTGAATATTTTGAACAGAGAGCAGAAGGCAGAGAATCCAAACATTCATTTATAATATAAAACTCTCTGCTACACTATGGTGTATGTTTATTTGTATTAACTGTTCTGTGGACCTTGATGACTAGTTAAAAATGTATTTATCAGAGAAGAAAAATAAGATTTCAGGTTCCCACAATAAAAGAAATCATAAATATATTAAATCTTATCTTCTACTTAAATCATTGCACTTCCCTAAAATTATTTTAATTAAACTATTTTGTGCAGTTATTTTTTTGATCACATGTTTTAATTCCTTCCTAGAGGGAGTTATATAAATCTTCAATTTTGAATTTCATGCACAAAGTATTTTTTAATTAGTAAGCAGATGGGTTTTACCTTTACAAAGTTTTATATAGCAGTTTAAAGTTTCTCCTTCCAATTTTTTTTTTTTTTTAACATTGTTAAGCTCGCATGGGTATGTCATTGTCACTGTCCAAAAAATAGTGCTCTTTGGGATACTTGAGCATGCCATAAGGGAAAAAAAAAAAAAAGACTTGCTTCTGTTATAGGCCCTGGATATGAAATATTAAATGCCAAAGTTTCTTGAACTGTCCTGCAAAAACTACAGCTTAAGAGAGAGAACTTAAAAATTTTTGAAAAGTTTTAAATCCCATTCTTTCTTTTTCTTTTTTTTTTTTTTTCAGAAGTATTTGACAGTGGATCACACATTGGCTTTTTGAGACTGTTACTTCTCCTGGCTTTTGTAAAACCTGACTCTTAACATGTTAGTCTTTCAGGTCAAGCTATGTCTTTTTCATTCACTATATTCTCAGGCTCTTTCTTTGACTTTGTATGTCAGCTATACACTAAAACTTGGAGGATTTAGGAAAGGATTTCCTGGAGAGAAAATATTTGGTTAAGTCTTAAAGTTTAAGTAGTAGTTAGATATTCTAAGGAAGGAAAGTGGAATTTGAGAAAAGGAGTAAAATATCAAAGAGTGACAAGGAAGTGCTGAAGCTCTGAAACTCATAGAAAGATGTTTCTTTCAAATATGAGCTGTACCCTAAATTTCTCAAATGTAAGTATCAAGTTCAGACCTCTTCTCTCAGCTCGAGTCATCTATCCAACTTCCAAGTTGACTGTTCATAAGAATCTAAGATATATCAGATCCAAAAAAACCACACACACACAAAAAACTGAATGTACTTTAGGTCTTGCTCTTCTCAGTAAGTAAACTCTCCAACCACACCCAGGACCTGGAAGTCATCCTAGAATATCCTAGAACCTGGAAGTCTTTATTAACAATTCTTTATCCTGTAAGTTCTGATTCAGGAAGTGCCAAAATATCTACCAGCAAATTGACCTAAGATTGCTCCTAAAACAGGCAAAAATTGTTTCTCACCTGAAATAAAAGTCTCCAGTAGTTGTACCCATTTCCATTTAGATCCTGTCCAAATCATTTTTCACCTTTTTACATATATGTGTATATATATATTATATATATATAATATATATATAAATACATATAATATATATATATATCTCTGGCAAACACCAGTTTGTTCTCTATGAGTTTGCATTTTTGTTTGAAGATTCTACATGTAAGTGAAGTCAGGTGGTATTTGTCTTTCTCTAGCTGACTTATTTCACTTAACACAGTGCCCTTGAGGTCCATCCATGTTATCACAAATGGCAAGATTTCATTCTTTTTTTATAACTGCATAAAATGATATGTGATAAATGTATCTCTCTCACATTTTCTTCATTCATCCATTGATAGACACTTAGGTTATTTTCATATCTTGACTTTCGTAAATAATGCTGCAGTGAACATGGTGGTGCGGATATCTTTTTAAGTATTTTTTGTTTTCTTCAGATAAATACCCAAAAGTGGAATTGCTAGAGTGCGTGGTAGCTCTATTTTTAATTTTTTTGAGGAAGCTCCATACTGGCTATACCATTTTGCATTCCCTTTTCTCCACATTCTCACCAACACTTGCTAGCTCTTGTTTTTTGATAACAGCCATTCTAACAGGGGTGAGGTGATACATCATTGTGGTTTTGATTGTATTTCCCTGATGCTTAGTGATGTTAGGCATCTTTGCATATACCTGTTGGCTGTCTGTAGGTCTTCTTTGGAAAAATGTCTATTTAGATCCCCTGCCCATGTTTAAATCAGATTCTTTGGGGTTTATTTGCTATTGAATTGTATGAGTTCCTTATACGTTTTGGTTATTGACCTGTTTCATATATGTATGATTTACAAATATTTCCTCCCATTCAGTAGGTTGCCTTTTCATTTTCTTGATAGTTTCCTTTGCTGTGCAGACACTTTGTAGTTTGATGTAGTCCACTTGTTTATTTTTCCTTTTGTTGTATTTTCTTTTGGTGTAAGATCCAAAAAAATAATTGTCAAAACTGATGTCAAGGGGCTTATCACCTGTGTTTTCTTCTTGGGTGTTTTACGGTTTTAGGTCTTATGTTCAAATCTTCAATCCATTTCAAGTTAACTTTTGTATATAATGTAAGATAATGGTCTGGTTTCACTCTTTTGCATGTGACTGTCCTCAGGGGTGTTTTGTTTTCACTTTGCTTTTTGTAGAGATTGTCATATTGATTGCAGAATTTATATAACAAAACAAAAAATCTGAAATAGCCGAAACAATTTTGAAAATGAAAAAAGTGAAGACTTTATTTGAAGACTTTAATAAGGCTATAATAAGGAACAGAATGTGATAGGTGTAAGAATAGACATAGAAATCAATCAAACATAAGTGCTAAAATGTATTCTTCTTGAAGGAACATTGGGGGGAAAACTGCCTGCAACTTCTGTGATATTGTTTTGTTGTTGTTGTTCATTAGATAGGAGTGCCCAGAAGCATGGACCATATAAGAGAAATAACTCTGACTTTATTAAAATTTAAGTTTTCCTCTTTGAAAGAGATCCAAAAGAAAATGAAAATGTCCAGTGCAAATTGGTAGAAAATGTACATACATGTGAAAAAGAACTAGTATCCAGCATAGATAATAAATTCTTACAACTCAGTAATAAGATTACCAGCCCACTAAACATGGGCCAAAGATTTAAACAGACATTTCATACAGAAGGTTTAAATATCAGCACTAAGCCCATAAAAAAGATGCTTAATTACAAGAAAGTGCTACAGTAAGTTCAATAAACCACAATGTATACTACTATACAACCATAAGAATGTCTGAAATTAAAAAGACTGGGAATAGTAAGTGTTTTCAAAGATACAGAGCAACTGAAACTCTCATGCATTGCGGGTGGGGATGTAAAATTTTATGGTCACTTACGAAAACTGGAAGTTTCTTACAAAGTTAAATGTACACCTACCATATGACACAGAAATTCTATTTGTAGTTACTTACCAAAGGGAAATGAAAACATACTTTCATAAAAAGACTTGCGTGAGAATGTCCATAATAGCTTTAGTTAAAGTAGTCAAAAACTAGAAAAAAATCCATACATCCATCAGTGTGTGAATGGATAAGGAACTATGGTATATTAAAACAATGAACAGTTGTTCAGCATTCAAAAGGAAGAAATTACTAGTACATAAAATACAGAAAATAGACTCAAAACATGCTGAGTGAAGAAAGATTAAAAAGTACATATTGTATGATTGCATTTGAATGGAGTTCTAGAATAGGCAAAACTAAACTGTATGTCTTAAAGCAGATCAGTAGTTCCCTGGGTCTGAAAAGGAGCAAAAGGAACTTTTTGGGTGATGGAAACGTTCTATACTTTTATTGTGGTGGTGGTGGTGGTGGTGATTACACAGAGCGTTGTCAAAATTTCATCCTGCTGTAAACTTTTAACTGGGGTCTTTTATTGTATGTAAGCAAACAATGTTACTTTTTAAATTATAAGTGAGAAAAGGAAGAGAATTAAGCTTACTGATTTATAATTTAAAAAAATAGCTACCATTTATTAAGTACTTAGCACGTGCCAGGCCTTTGTCTAAGCACTTGAGATGTACTATTCCCACCTAATCTTCACAACATCCATAACAGGTAGGCAATATTACCATTGTAGAGATGAGGGAAGGAAGTTTTAGGGAGCAACATAGCCAAACTTTTTTCTTAGGTTTAAGCACTCAAGGATCATTTAGTATTTTATTAAAGTTTCTAGAAAGCTCAAGAATTTCCTCTTTCTACTTTTTAAATTGCTTTTTCTTGGCATTGAGATTTAGTCTAGTTCCCGTGGAGTGAAACCCTGAAAATCAATACATCTGTTTAAGAGTTTGCAATCTCTGGAATTCTCATTGAGTCTGTCTTCATATATAAAAAAAAAACAGGCCAAAATGATGACTTTATGATCAAATGTAAAATGAAAACAACAAATGAGAAAGTAGTCTAGTTTTGAATGTAAGCTATATATAATTATCTATGATATATATATATATATACACATATATGCAGTTTCTTTCACAGTTCTAGGTAATTTCCCCATATTTAATTTTTCTTTCCTAGGAATAAACTGAAAAAAAAACTTATTACTGTATTGATAATATCCTAAAACAATATTTAAAATAAACATTCTGAGGATGGGAAAGTTAACAAGATTGGCATTAAAGATTATGTTTTGCTAAAAGGATCCCATTCTGATGGCAGCACCATTAGATTTTACAGACAATAGGTTATTAAAAAGGAGCTTTTCTGAGGAATATTTGATCTTCTTTGGATCTATTTCATTTCTATATAGAAAAGAATAAAAATGTCATTTTTCAGTACTGTTCTCAGTACATACTGAAGGTTCCTTTCTCCCACAAGTCTAATGTACCCTTTCACGATTAGCTATTTTAATAAGCAGACATCAAGCATGTAAATGAAAATGAAATTTATTTGCTCTAGCATTCTAAGAGTGGTATGTAATATTTGTAAAATAATAATTTGTCCCTTTTCAAGAACTTACCGGGGCGCCTGGGTGGCTCAGTTGGTTAAGCGACTGCCTTCGGCTCAGGTCATGATCCTGGAGTCCCGGGATCGAGTCCCGCATCGGGCTCCCTGCTCGGCAGGGAGTCTGCTTCTCCCTCTGACCCTCCTCCCTCTCATGCTCTCTGTCTCTCATTCTCTCTGTCTCAAATAAATAAATAAAATCTTTAAAAAAAAAAAAAAAAGAACTTACCTCACAACCAGAAGTTATCTGTGCAAAATCCAGAATGTCTCACTACAGGTAATGAATTTCAGAGAACAAAAACGTTATGCTCATCTTGGTTTTGTATCTTTATGACTTCAGTTTTCTCCCTGCAAAATTAGGCAAACTGTGTTCCTAGATACCTTACTTAGAGAAAAAATATATATATATGCATACACATATATACACATATGTATATGCACATACATATATGCATACATATACACATGTATGTATATATTTGTATTTTATATTCCTAGTAGTATTCTAAACAACAAAAGTACAATATGAGCAATGATCTAGGTTATCCTTTGAAGCTCACTATCATTACACCTAACAAGTAATATCTTATCACAGAGAATGCCATATTTCTAAGAAATAAGACCGCATTCCATATGGGAGTTTTATGAAAATCCATGGTAAAATAATATTTGTCATAGTGTACAATGAGTTTTCTACAAAGAATAATTTTGAAAAACTTTTTCCTTGCACTGCTTGACCATATAACTGGTCTTGTCCGATAGCTCTGGCTCTATGTTCAGGCACACAGGCGAACACACACTCACAGAACAAAACTAAGCAAACAAAAGCCACCAAAGATGCTGATATTTTCAGTGCTGGAGGAGCAGAGAGAAGAGAATATTTGCTGACCTTTTGTATACAGACATCAAAAAGCAATTTCTTTGCCTTTCTTTTCTCTTAAACAAGGCTGACAACCCCAATTCAATATTCATCTGAAATCCCAAAACCTCGAGTAGTCACAGGAAAACTGCATTCTACAAGTTTTGAGATTCGAAGGGGGGAACAAAAGCGTCACATGGTGAAAACTACCTCTGTGTGTGTGTATGTGTGTGTGTGTGTGTGTGTGTGTGTGAAATTCAATAAATTCAACAAAACACATTGTGCGGGTAGTATGTGCGAGACATCGAGGTAGGGCCTGGGGAGAGAACAAGGACAACTTTGTTCATGCTTTCTTTTTATATATATATATATATATTTTAAGATTTTATTTATTTATTTCACAGAGAGAGACAGCGATAGAGGGAACACAAGCAGGGGGAGTGGGAGAGGGAGAGGCAGGCTTCCGGCTGAGCAGGGAGCCCGATATGGGGCTCGATCTCAGGACCCTGGGATCATGACCTGATGCTTAACGACTGAGCCACCCAGGCGCCCCTGTTCATGCTTTCATGTAGCTTACACTCTACTGCCCAGAGTGCTGGGTTGTTCTATTTATTCTCAAACTCACTCAGTAACATCTGTGAGCCATGTGAACTTGTGTGAGTAGAGTGATGAATATTAGGTGAGGTCTTCAAGAATGAATGGCCAGTTACAGTGTTCAGCATGGTGATATAAGTGATGTGCACTGATGGAGGATAAAGTAGTGTGTCGTGAGAGAATGTAAAGAGGACACCACCCCCATAATTCCCTTTAGAGGCCAGAATTCACGAAAGCTCTGCCAGGTTTGTAAATAGGAGTGACAGATACTAGCAAATAATAGAACTAGGAAACAATTCACGATAATGTGACTCTACGAATAGTTTCAACTCAACATGGAAATTGCAGAGAGTGAAAAGTTCTCTGCCAAGTCGTATTAGCCGGTTTAACAAATTTCAAGATAAGCTGATGCTTCAGTTATTAGGTTACACGGTTTAATTTACAGGCACAGAAATGGAAATCATGTTTCTTTGTTTTTTTTCAATGCAGACTTGACAACTGAGTGGCTGTGGTTCTGACGAGTCACTTAAACTCTGAGCCTATGATACCCTAGATATTGAGAAGAGTAATATTTATCTTACCTGTTTTTACAGAGTGTGCATGGTGATAGATGGGAAAGGAGCAACACATGTTCCACAGAAGAAAAATGGCACATAAGAACAAAACACTCTCATGTCATCATTTGGCATTACAGAGGGAGAGTACTAATAAATGCCAGCACTTTTCAAAGGACCCTTCTGTTCATTAAGCTCTCAGTGACAATGGAGGAGGCTGTTTCAGGGTACCACCAGGACAGGTGGGAGTAAATTCCCTCCAGGCCCAGATTGGATTTTAACTTTCATTTGGAAAAATAAAAGGACTCTGGACCCTTTTAGATGGTCAGGAAAAAGCAACTGACATTCTTCCTCCTGAAATGTAGTTGCTGAGCACCTTAACTACAGGGAAGCTCATTAGTCCAACTCATTACTGTTCAATTCTGCATCAAACTGGTAATAAATGCACAACTGAGAGTGACTCCAGTGTTTCCTTACACATTCTTGTAAAAGAATAATGCTTGCAAGTTACTGCCTATGCTTTGCTAGCTATTATAGGGTTACCAGTGATTTGTATATACCAGGAATGTGCAACACACACAGATGATTCATATTTAGGTGGTCAAATGTGAAAGAGTAAGTTACAATGGAATACTTTAAGATCCTTTCAGAGGCCCTTGGAAGAAAGAGAGAAGGCATTAAGCGACTTCTACTGATAGCCCTGACCCAGGTTCATGTATATGCCACAAAAGTAGCAATAGTGTTTCATAAAAACTGTTTGGTGAAATTCCAAAATTAATATTTAATAATAAGCTAAGTAAGCAAATTAAGGTGTATTGGTGAGTGGCCTGCCATTCAGTTTGTGAAAATCAAACCAGTGGTAGATTTAATAATTAAAGGACACTTACCCAAGCCACCCAAGTGCATTACAGGTATTGCTGATGTTCATTTTGTGAATTTCACAAACAAGTGAGAATGAGAGCCAGAGGAGATGGGGTGGGGAGGAGGATAGAGAATGAGAGAGACAATGAGAGGGAATTACATAGATAAAATTAAGTGACTTAAACATTCCCTCTTCACTCTTTTCTACTCGTTGCACAATCCGACACACACATACTGAATTTTTAGACTTCTAGTCATCCCGAGTTCTCTCAACCACTTTATCAAGCTGCCCTCCCCAAAGCTCTGGAATAATACATTTACAAGTTAGAAAGGATATAAATCCACATGTCACCTTTCCCAGCGGATAAGCGCTTCATCACAGAAGACTTAGAGCCCCATGAGAGGAATTCTTGGCACGAGTTGAGGGAGGCTAAGGGAAAGAAATCAGAGCAGATATCAAACGTCATGGAATTCATTGCATTTAAAATAGAGAGTTGCACCTTCTGTGAGTGGCTGGTATATGGAGAGCAAGTCAACTTTATGATCCATAAACATCTATAAATCTCATTTAACAATTAATATAACAGCACCTGGGGTGGTTTAGAGAGAATAAGGAGGCATAAGACATAATCCTTTTCCTTTAAATGTGCCTGGGACAATCAAATAGACATGCATAGAATTTTAAAAACTCTAAGAAATGTATAACAATTAACTGTTAATTTATTACTGCATTTCTCTTTTGAGCTCACATGAGATTTTCTGTTTTTAATGTTTGTGCTTGTAAGATCTTTATAAGCTCTTTTTCTACTCTCTTAAAAATAGAAAACTTCTTGGTGATTATGGTATTAAGAAAAAAATCATGATTTTCTTAGCACTGTTTGATAGCCTCTAGTAACATGATAACGTGATATAGATATAACACGATATAGATAAATAAAAACACAAATTTTTTTCTCTAGTGAAAAATGACAGATTAAACACCTTGTATTATGAAATCACAAGCAGAAACAATGGGTCACTTTTTATTTTGTAGCCTTACAGGAAGATTGGTAAGTAAACAATTGTGCTAAGAACATAAAGAACTAGATTCTAATTTAATCTTTGTGATTTACTAATACGAGCTCTTTGAGCTTAAGTTTCCCCATCTATAAAATTGGAAAGCATCATTGTTGTTAGGAGCAATTAAGATAATCTATGCTTGGGCGCCTGGGTGGCTCAGTTGGTTAAGCGACTGCCTTCGGCTCAGGTCATGATCCTGGAGTCCCTGGATCGAGTCCCGCATCGGGCTCCCTCCTCGGCAGGGAGTCTGCTTCGTCCTCTGACCCTATCCCCTCTCATGTGTTCTCTCTCTCTCATTCTCTCTCTCTCAAATAAATAAATAAAATCTTTAAAAAAAAAAAGATAATCTATGCTTAACTGCTTCACTTGTTTGATTTTATTCTAAGCATATGCTTAGTTCTTAGAAATGTATTTGTAACACAAAAAGTGCCTTGAAAAAAATTTTGTTTTGGCTATGAGATTATTTTAATGCTAACTTTTGATATATGGCAGATGAAATCAAACCTCCTAGATATTTGAATGGAAAAGTAAAGAAACATAAAGCCTCGAGCATTAAAAATCACCTTCCAAAGCCAGTGTTTAGTGGATATTACCACTTAATTCTTCTCCTAAAGCTCTCACTATGTCATTCAGATTAGAAGGGATGAAGCATGAATGCGTCCTAGGAAGTCTGCATATTTTCTATGGCCAAGAATTATGCAACTTTTGCTGCTGCTGCTGGTGTTGGTGGTGGTGCTGGCAGAGTGTTTATGTATGCACATATACAAAAAGGAAAATATTGTAAGGGATGGGGCCCCTGAACTTAGAGTCCTCAGTTTCCTTTTCTGAATCCTGTGATGTCAGAGACTTGTGTGAGTGGGTCAAGGCTGGAAAGTCTTTCTGCAGATAACCACACATTCCATATCCTCAGCATTCCCCAAAATGTACAACAGTAACTAGCTTCCTTTCCAAACATCTTCAAAAAACATTTTTGATATATGTAGCTCTTAGTAACAATTAATTACCCCCTTCCCACTCCTTGCCCATTTATTTTCTCTTATAGTCAAAGTATGTGGAAGAGTGAACACAATTTGAATTTTTTTCTTGTGCTCCGAGAATCTGACATCAATCAAAACACAGTGCAATTCTAATTAGATTCCAGTATGCTTCTAACATTTTATTAACCCTCAAAATCTCAGTGTCACATACTATTGAACATTTAAAATTGTATTTGAGGAGTCCAAAGCCAGGGTGATATTGCCTGATGGAAAGCCTACTCAAAACTCAGATGAACCTATAACTGGAGGAAGGAAATCATCACCTCCCATGCAAACCTACTTTGGGTAGAAAGAAGGCTCTTTGTCTGTTTAGACAGACACACATGAGCAATAATATTCATAGCATCACTGTGTCTTGGGAAATGAAGAGTATGATTCCAGACTGCATTTGGGGCTAGGGCATGGAGAGATCTTAATATTATTGCAGATAAAAAAGACTTTTTTTTTCTTTTACCTTGAAAGTACTTTATCATAGTAAGAGAAAGTCATGTGAGATGAAATAACTAGAGTATTTTTAAAAACAAGGATTTAAATCATTCTATGCTAATGCAAAGAGCTAAAATTTTAACCCCCTTCCCTTTTCCTAAACATTCAGGAAAATATACAACACATACTAAAATGTGTGGGTATCTATACTGTATTCATCGTATATGAGTATATGAAAAATCTCTCCAATACACAATAGTTTAGCTTAATAATTTGTTAGGGAAGAAATGAACAGCCACAAAATACAATGTAGAGAACAAGAATTGAACAGAGACAGGAAGTCCAAGAAAAAGGAGTCCCTGAAAACTTTTCTGGGATTCTCAGAAACTTTTTTTTTTTTTTAAAGTAAGACAGAGAAAGGGAATTTCCAGTCATACTTAGATCTCAGGGGACAGAATAAACTCTGCTGATGGTCAGACTTTAAGTGTATCTGCCAGGCACTCTTGGGGTTCTAACTTAGCATTCAAGTTTAATTTGTCATGCAGATTAGATTTGCTAGATAAAATACAGGAATCATAGCTAAATTTGAATTTCAGATTTTAAAAAATGATTTTTTAAAAACATAAGTGTGTCCAAAAAATACATGAAACATATACTAAAAAAATTATTCATTGCTTAATGAAATTCAAATTTACCTGGGGGTCCTGTATTTTATCTGCCAAATCTGACAACCATAATACAGATACAAATTTTCTTCTTATTTACCTAAATTTAATTTTTTCCTGCTCAATTTGTCTTGTTAGTCTCATTCATCCCCTATCTCCTCTGCCAGAGTCCCCTTCATCTTATTCATCAACTTGATACTAACACCAGTATATTATTGAATGTCATTTAATATGATAGTTAAGAGTAGTAGCCTTCTGCCTCTGGTTGACTGAATATATGTAGTTCCTCTTCATCAGGGAATAACTTCTTGCCATAAAATATTCTGAGATCCAAGGATGAAACTAGACATTCCAATTATTATAATTACGGTGGATACAATTTTAATCCATCTTTTCATTTAATAAATTCACCATAGACCAAGCAGTATCCTGGGTAATGGAAATAGAAAGTAGAAGAATAAGACAAGATTTTTGTCCTTAAAGGTCTCACATTGCATTTGGGGAAAAGATGAACAAAAAAGGAATTGCAAGATTAGAGGTTTGTACCAGTGGCAGCTAAGTGACAGAATTTCTGTGAAAGATCAAGGAAGGTGTCTGTTCTGAGACTGTGACAGTAGAAGGTGATTAGAAGTTCACGCCTATACTTATACACAAGAAAGGGTTTTCCAAGGGAAGGAGTAGGATGAACAAGGACAAGAGAATGTGAGGTTTAGAAAGTTTTAAAGCATGAAAGTAGCTTGGTATTTCTAGAACAATAGAATGCATGTAAGATAAACAAGATGATAAATCCTGAAAGAATTTTATACAAATTTTAAAAGGTTTTGGCCTTTATTTTGTAGAAGTTGGCAGGAGTTAATGTCTCTTAAGCAGGGGGGTTACCTTATTAGATACTCCTTATGAGTCAGAGAGAGAACTCTAGTAAAATTAGAAGGCAGTTGTTGGAAGGCAAACAAACTGGAGGAAAGGAGATGTGGGAACATGCTATTCATAATGTGAGGCCATTACTAAATTGGGGAGAATAAGCAGATTTCAGGAATGTGGTGGATCTAAGAGATATTTAGTTGGCTGCATTAACAAAATTTACTGATCAGTTCATGGAATGATAGGAAAAAGCTAAGGGGAAGATAAGAGCCTTAGATAATTCCACTGTTTGGGAGGGTCAATGATTTAATTGACTAACTCAGTCAAGGGCCAGGGGTGTGAGGAGACGAATGAGACCGTTGCCTGAAGCACAAAATTTAACTGATTTTAAATTTGTCTCTGCTGCTTGACTTCCATTATGAACAATCAGCATAATATTTCTGATTATTTACTCAAACACTTTTTGCCCAAGTCTATTGACACTCCTTTATTAATGGGAAGAAATTTTGTTAAATTGATCTCTGATTTCAATATGATATTTATCAAATCCAAACAAAGTTTTCCATAAAACTTGACAAACTGACTCTAAAATTGATATAGGCATCATTAAGCCAACAATCACCAATATACTCTGAACAAAAAAGAATGAGGCGGGAGGAATTGTAGTATTAGATATTAATACTACAATACCATAGTAATTTTACATTGATGCTTGAATAAATAAATAGATCATTTCAGCTGAATAGACTTTCAAGAAATCTACATTGCATATATGAAAACTTGATTCATACTGAGTGGGCATTAGAGATCAGTGAAGAAAGTACTGATTAGTCAGTAGTAGTGCTAATACACCTGATTATCCATATAGAAAACACAAAATGGCCCATTTCAGGTAGAATAAAGACTTAAATATGAAACACAATGCTATAGATCTTTTAGAAATCAGTAAAGATTATCTCTGGTTTGGGAGTAGACAGTATTTCTTAAAGTATTTCTTAAAGAAGACACAAAATTTGTTCATCTGAAGAAACCAAACTGAGGGCAAAAAGACAAACCATAAATTGACAAACCACAACCCAAATAACTGATAATGGATCAAAACTGAATTATGTAAACAAGTCCTACAATCAATATGAAAAATATCAGTGGGCGCCTGGGTGGCTCAGTCGTTAAGCATCTGCCTTCGGCTCAGGTCATGATCCCAGGGTCCTGGGATCGAGTCCCACATCGGGCTCCCTGCTCGGCGGGAAGCCTGCTTCTCCCTCTCCCACTCCCCCTGCTTGTGTTCCTGCTCTTGCTATCTCTCTCTCTGTCAAATAAATAAATAAAATCTTAAAAAAAATAAAAAAAATAATAAAATAAAATAAAAATATCAGTACCATAGGAAATGCGCAAAAAATATAACTAATCAATTCAGAGAAGGAGAACAAATAATGGCAAAAACTTGTATTAAAAGTATACTGAGTATCATTATTAAACAGATCGATAAAAGTAACACACAATGAGGAGAAGTTATATTTTCCATAATGGTAAAAATTAAAATGTTTGACAGTACCAAGTGTTGTATGTATATACATTATGACTAGGTACTGCTTGTTAAGAGTATGACTTGGTGAATAATTTTTGAAAATATTTTGGCAATATGTAGTAAAGTTTCATATGCATAGACTCTGGGATCCAATAATTCCATTCCAAGGCACATACTCTGAAGAAATCTTACACTTGTATACCAGGAGACATGTACAAAAAAAGCTCAAAATAGTAACATTCAGAATATCATTTTTTAAAAACCTAGAAAAATATTAATTATCAGATGAATAAATTATAGTACATGCATTGAAGCAAATACAGAGCAGTGAAAATGAATGAAATATAGTTGCACAAATTATCAGGGATGAATTCCAAAATAGTTTTTAAAAAAGGAGGTAATAAAAACATACATATTGCTCCATTTACATAGAGTACAAAAACAGATAAAATATAGTAGTTATCTTGAGAAAGAAAGAGGGATGCAATTAGAGTGAAGTCCAGAGACCATTCAATGTACATGGGATGTTTTATTTAAGCTCAATAATCCGTTTGTTAATGTTCATCTTACTTTTAAACTTCTCATGTTATATGTATTGTTTTTATAGTTCTTCTTGGTGTAAATACAAAAATTGATGCCTCAGTTGCCATGTTTTTAATGTCTTGAATAGACACAAAAAATTGGTACTCATCATGATATTCTTCTGGATATTATCATGCCTGATAATTGTTATCACACATTCCAAATCCATTTGTTTCTGGCTTCCATTATGAATGACCAAACAGCTCTACTGGTGATCATTTTTGAAAATACAGTTTACCCTGGAATAACAGGTTTGAACTATGCAGGTCTACTTATACATGGATTTTTTTTTTTTAATAAATACAGCAGAGTAGTATAAATGTATTTTCTCACAACTTTCTTAGTAACATTTTCTTTATTGTAAGAATATAGTTTATAATACATATAACATAGAAAGTATGTGGTAATTGAATGTTTATGTCATCAGTAAGGCTTCCGGCCAACAGTAGGCTATTAGTTAAGTTTTGGGGGAGTCAGAAGTTATACACAGATTTTTGACTGTTCAGGGGTTGGCGCCGTTAACTCCCCCCTTTGTTCATGGGTCAACTATATTGTGAATTGTCTTCTAGCTCTATCACTTTCTGAATTTAGATATCTGTTTAGTACCCAGTGTTACCATTGGCTGGCTCCTTTGTTATTGCCCAAATGTGCACAAGTTATTACCTGGGCAAATACTGGTGATTTGAATTTTTGTGATCATGGAGTTATCCTTTTTCCCTACAAGCTGCCACATCTCCCAGGTAACATATTTTTTTTTTAAGATTTTATTTATTTATTTGACAGAGAGATACACAGCGAGAGAGGGAACACAAGCAGGGGGAGTGGGAGAGGGAGAAGCAGGCTTCCCGCGGAGCAGGGAGCCCAATGTGGGGCTCGATCCCAGGACCCTGGGATCATGACCCCAGCCGAAGGCAGACGCTTAGCGACTGAGCCACCCAGGCGCCCCGGTAACATATTTGTTAACTACCTGCAACCAGTGGTATTATGTTCAGCTTTTACATTTCCTTCATCAAAATGTCTTTCTGCATGCTTGTCAATGATAGTCATGAAATTCCTTTCATTTCGGCTCATCTTCTTAAAACTATTGAGGTTGTTTGAACCTACAGAATATTTTCAATCCCTAAGAGATTTTTGCTTCAGAAATGTCATGAAGTTTCTTACCATCAGCCGAATAAATTTTAATCAAGTTGCCAATGTTCTTTTTCCAACTGGAGCCAGTTTAATGACAACTCAATGCATTTCCTCATTGAACTTTACTATAGTTCAATACACACAATTTTTTAGACCAATGAAAATTGTTACCTCTTCCAGATAATAATGGAAATATTTTTCTACCTAATAATCATTTTTGAAGGCAATCTAGACATGACCTCAGAAGAGAAAACCAGTAGCAAGGGATTTTGATAAAGTAGGTTGAGTGATTTCCTGCCATGTAAGGAGGCTATGGTTGCCTCAGAGTGAGAGGGGTGGAGTCTTTCCAATTCATTTTTGCACTACTCAGCAAAAGATACTCTAATCTTGGCACTTCTCAAGAAATGTCCCTGTAGAGGTAGTAGCTTTGGCCAGTAGATTCTGCCGAGCCCTTGAAACCTCAAGCTTCAATCTATAGTACAATCCCCACCCACTCCTGCTCTCCCATTTTCAACATGTAATTTCTATACTTCAATGTTGATAATTATCCATTAGTCTTTTTTTGGATTTGTTGCAAATATGGATAAAATAAGTGCCAGCTGAATTAAATCCAAGAACAAAAATACACACAACCATACTATCAACACTACCACAAACACTACTGCTACCAACAACAATCAGTAGTGCTCAAATTTGTATAAAAGGGAAAGAATATATCTAGAAAGTTAAGGCATTTCCAAAACTATAAATGTGATTAGATATTTGAGAATTAAGTTTCTCTTTCTTAATGTAGCTACCACTAGCAACATTGACTCTCATAATTATTTGAAACTTTTGAGAAAAAGGAAATATAAAATATGATTTTTTGTCATTGTGTTTTATAATCAATTTATAAATAGAGAATGTAATGCAGTCAGTCACACGCACCAAGTTTTGTATTATTTTGTTTTAAATTTGGCATACACAGAATAAATGCTATTTGTTAAGCCTAAAAAAGTGTACACAAAAGCTTTCTCAATCCAGGGTTTAACAGTGTAAACTCAGAGGTATCACCTAGTGGATTTACCTTACATCCCTGAGTTGAATGTGTTTGCAACTGGCTTTGATCAAAACTCAACTAGAGGCAAATCCTCTCCTGCCTAATGAGTTTCAGGCTGATCTGAAGCAGAGCGTTATGAAATCTACAAAGTTGTGACTAAATCTTGGCTTACAAAGATAAAATGCCCATATTATTACCATCTCTAATTTTAATGCATTAGCTGCCCAAATCTAGTTGTATACTCATATTGTTAAATATTACTATAACATAAAGGTCTAAAGAATTTCTCAAAGCTAAATTATTCAAGAGGGAAAAAATACTACAAAGAACACTGGTTTGGAATTTAAACAGACTTGGCTTCAAATTTTGTCTACAATTTAGTATTCATGTGATCTGAGGCAAAGTACTTGAATTTTCTGTGTTTGTTTCCTAAGCCTTAAAACAAAGACATTATTTACAGTAGGGCTTTGCCAATTTTTCAAGTGTATAGGATACAAAAACTGAAGGCAATTTGTAGGTATTTATATGGGACTTGGTAAAAAAAAATTATAATTTCATTAGAATAATGTAAAACCTCTTAGAACTATTACAAAATGTACAATTAAATTATATTTAAAGAATTGAATAACTCTAATTTTAGTGATGAATAGGACTTTAAATTTATTGTTATGTGAATATATTTTATTATAGTAACTTCTATATAAATAATTTCCAAGTAAGATAAGGCTTTTATTTGCAGAATTTTGTGTACTTTCTGAGCAATTAATTACTCTGGAGCAAGTTTAGATGGCACTATTAGTTTCAGTTATCTATTGCTATATAACAAGCCACCCTTAAATTTTATGGCTTAAAGCAAAAATATTTGTTTCGTTTTCTCATGAATCTCCAGCTCACCTTTTTTTCCAAGTAGTGTCACCTGGGATAGCTTGACTGGGATTGGAGGATCCATTTTCAAGAAGGACCATTCACATGGCTGACAAATTAGTACTGGCTCCTAGATAGGAGCTCATCCATTTCCTGTCAGCCAGGGACCTTTGATTAGTTCCATGTGAACTTTGTTATAGGGTTACTTGGTTTCCCTAACATGATGACTGCATTCCAGTAGACTACCATTCCAAGGGACAGGAAGTTGGAACTGTTAGTCTTTTATTTCGTGGGCTCAGGAACTGGGCATCACTTCTGTTCCATCCTGCTGATGAAGCAGTCACAGAGGCATCCAGATACAAGGGGAGGGAGCATAGACCCTCACATCTTGGAGGGAGGAGTGTGAAAGAGTTTACAGCTGTCTTTAAGCACTGCAGTAAAGGCAAAGATTTGAAGGTGCCACACATAGCTGTGCAAGTCACAAGACACAAGCCACCTGACTGTGGCTCTTTTTTGGGCTGTCCTCTGTGATCTATTGAAACCTGAAACTTAAATCCCTTCTGCAGAGTCACCAGTTCCTTGTGGGTGAGGGGCAGTAGTACATTTTACATCTAACTATTGAAGTAGATGTTCACATAAGAGAGCATCTTCTCTGCCATACTCTGGGCATTAAGAATAGCTAGCAAGTATTTATTCTTCTCACTCCTTGTGAAGATTATGGATTGTGCATTTGCCTGTGCTCTGCTCTGCCTTCCATGGAGTATTTCCAATTGACAGAAGCCAGGTCCAGGGGTTTTGGCAAACCTAATCCCTTCAAGTTTGCTGAGTGTGGGGAGGTTACAACATGTTGCTGTATGCCTGTAACCAGTTGGGGCATGTCAGGTGTAAAACTTTGATTTACCTCCATAGGATTAGTCATGATTCATAGAAACTCTCTAGTAAATCATAAAAGGTATGTGAATACAGAGGTCGAATATGTGGGCTCTATATTCAGATATTCAGACCATCAGAATTCAAATTCAAGTTCTATCTTGTTCTGGTTCTGTGACCTTATGAGTAAAACAGATTTTACTTAGGGTTGCTATAAGGAATAGACAAGGCATACAAATGATGTAGCACCATGCCCACCATATAGTCCCAGTATAATAAGTGTAACTTATTAGTCTAATTATAATAAAAATTATAAATCATACCACACATCTATCTGTAAGTCATATCCAAATCCATGCTTTTCAGTAATGCTTACTTTTATATTTTTCTTAAAATAATAATTTACAGCCTTTTATAAAATTTTATCCCTTTATTATTTTTACCCATTTTACTTTACAGTTCATGTTCCCTAACTCTTTTCCTCTCATTTGCCTTTGAGATGTTTGAAACATCTCCTACTTCAATATTACCTGCGGTATTTGATAATGTGCTATAAATCTCATATACTAAAATGTTAATAAAGAGATTAAGGAAAAAAACATGGATTTACTAGATCTGTAAGTGGAAGCTTCAGAGGCATCACTGTCTTTTGTTTATAGTCTTGATGCCAGTTTTCAATCTATAAAGCTCAATTTTTATGCAAAATCTAATTGTAAAAAAAATTAGGAAACTATAATAGAGAATCTCATAATTAAAAATTTTATTTAATTCATTTTTAATTGTGTACATTAAGCTTGAATAAGGGAAAGGTTTTAATTTAAATAGCAGAGGCAGTTAATAAAGATATGGTCCTCCCCTGTCTTTCCCCTATATACTTCTGTTAAGTTTGGTATCCAGCAGGGGACTGGCGTAACAGCACAATGTAGAGTGACATCAGCCTATTGGTGTTCTGGGTGTCATTGAGGAACACAGCCAAAGGGAGAAGGAAGCAGAGAGAAGAGAAGCACAGACTCAGGAAATTGGAGCAGAGTAATATCTTCAGGAGGTCACTAAGGATGAGTCCAAACAGAGCCACAGTACATCCAATCCACTTGAGTCCAGGTGATGTTTAAAAACAAGGGGCATCAAATTTGGTGGAAGCAGAATAGGTTGCATATCTGCAGACCTCAAAGCATCATTAGAGAGTCATAAAAATCCAGTCATTTGGGGAACTTAGACAAGCAAGACCGCAGAGACAGAAGAAAAGTTCAGTCCCTGGAATTGGGGGTTGGCAGGAGAAGAGACTGATGCAAGCTTAGGCCAGATGGCTGAGGTTCTTGGCAATATTTCATTCTTATAATATCAGTACCTTGGAGGGCATTATAAAGTTAACCCCAGTGTACCAAGGGCCTATGTCAGAAGTGAATCTAAGAGAGACTCTGAAATTTGACGAGAGAGTCTAGAGAATGACCTATCCCAAAGGTTTATTATTGGGATGCATTTCCTATTTGAAGAGCAGTAACAAATTGTGAGTGGTGATTGTACAAAGAGTCAGCTGCATGCTCCTGTTATTTTTCACCCCAATTAGTCTCCCAGCTAAAAATCTTACCTTCTTAAAATGTAACAGGGGAACAGAGGATCTGACTCCTGCTTCTATAGAAAGAGGTCTATACTAACTCTAATGAATCTTCATTGAATAAAGGAAAGCTGATTTCCAGAAGGGAAATTTAGGCACCAGGGGATTGGATGGAACGCAGCACAAATATGAGAAAATCTACCACACTACTACACAAAACCTTTCATCAGGGCTTGATAATTAGGTGCTTAGTATTTGATATTCCTGATTCTTCAATCTTTGAAGAGAATTATCTACTCAAATACTCTTTTCAGAGAGAGATTTTGCTTTTATTGATCTAGGTTTTTAGATTTTTCTTTTGTTAAAAAATATGTAATGTTTAAAACTTCTATATCCTTACCTAGTTTCCTTGTGATTTCCTTTAATACCTGGAATATATGTATGAACATTCTCCAAGTTGATTAAGGATTTGTCAGTTTTTCCTTATGTATTTCAATGTTGTATTTATCTTGTATTATTTTCAAAACTTCCTATAGAATTCTGAAGGCCTTCCTTCATTGTCTACTAGTATCTAGTCTCATAGCTGATAATTTCTCATTTTTTAGAGCAGGGTTGGTCAACTGCTCTTACAAAGAGTCAAATAGTAAATGGGTTGTTAGGCTTTGTGACTTGGATAATCTCTATTGCAACTACTCAACTCCTGCCTTTGTAGTATGAAAGCAGCCATAGACAATATGCAAATGAGTGGGTGTGCTTGCGTCCCAGTGCAAATTTATTTACAAAATCAGGCAGCCCAGGGGGCTATAGTTGTAGTTTGCTGACCTTTGTCTTTAAAAAATAAACTCTCCTGGGCGCCTGGGTGGCTCCTCGTTAAGCGTCTGCCTTCAGCTCAGGTCATGATCCCAGGGTCCTGGAATGGAGTCCCACATCGGGCTCCCTTCTCAGGGGGAAGCCTGCTTCTCCCTCTCCCACTCCCGCTCCTTGTGTTCCTGCTCTTTCTGTCTCTGTCAAATAAATAAATAAATAAAATCTTTAAATAAATAAATAAATAAATAATAAACTCTCCCATTCCTCCTGGAAGAATTTAGGATTATAGTTGTTTTTTTTGTTGTTTTAATCCTGAGTTTGGCAGTAGGATAATCTACATGAATATTTTCTTTTTTCCATCTATTTTCTCAATTCTATTTGAAATTCTTGAAGCTAATTATTATATTGTATAACTTTTCTGTTTTATATTTTTTCATTGGCAATCAGGAAAAATAACTCAGCCCTTTCTTTCATCTCACTAATTTTATATAAATATAAATGGGTCGATTTTATTATTTACTCCTTTCCTGTGCATGTTTGTTTATTTGTTTAAATAAGATTTCTTGGTGTTTCTTTTTCACTATAACATCTTTAAAAATTCCATCTTCTCCATTTTTGTTTCTTTGCGTGGATTATCTGTTTAATAAATTTACTATATTCCCAGTAGCATTCTAAGATCTTTACACATATTATCATGTTCAGTCCTCACAATGACTCTATAAGAAGAGTTGTTCCTGATACACCAAAAGAGAAATTGAAATCTATAAAGTTATCAAACTTGCACAAGTTTACATTGTTAACAAGTGGGATATTTGGTATTAATCCCATCATACAGTAATTCCTATCACTTGCTGACCCATACCTGAGTCATCCTCACATTGTCAAACAATAGTTGGCCTCATTCCATCTACCATGAGTGGCCCAGTTCTTCGCTAATACTTGAATGACTTGATCTGGGAATTCCAAGATTCTTCTGGAAAATCTTAATTATTTAAGATGTCTGTTCTATTGCCTGTATAGGATTAATTCCTCAGTTCTGATGAGTTTCATTGCCAATTGATATGATTCATATTACTAGAAATTATTCAGTATTCCATTTTGTGTCTGGCTTCCTTTTACTTTTCCAGTGTTTCAGTGTTATTATGCTTATTTTTAAATACTTTCTCTCTCCTTTTTTTTAAATCTTTGTGAGAAGTTTTTCATTTAGGAAATTTAAACACCTTTTCTAGGATTCCTAGAAAACACTTATTTTCCTATTTTTTTTTGCAAGAATAGTTTTTTTTAATTTTATTTTATTGTTAGTCACCATATAATACATCATTAGTTTTTGATGCAGGGATTCACGTATAACACCCAGTGCTCCATGCAGTATGTGCCCTCCTTAATACCCATCACCAGGCTAACCCATCCCCCCACCCCTTCCCCTCTAAAACCCTGTTTGTTTCTCAGAGTCCATAGTCTCTCATGGTTCATCTCTCCCTCCAATTCCCCCCCTTCATTTTTCCCTTCCTTCTCCTAATGTCCTCCATGCTATTCCTTATGTTCCACAAATAAGTGAAACCATATGATAATTGACTTTCTCTGCTTGACTTATTTCACTTAGTATAATCTCCTCCAGTCCCATCCATGTTGATGTAAAAGTTGGGTATTCATCATTTCTGATGGCTGAGTAATACTCCATTGTATATATGGACCACATCTTCTTTATCCATTCATCTGTTGAAGGGCATCTCGGCTCTTTCCACAGTTTGGCTACTGCGGACATTGCTGCTATGAACATTGGGGTGCATATGGCCCTTCTTTTCACTACATCTGTGTCTTTGGGGTAAATACCCAGTAGTGCAATTGCTGGGTTATAGGGTAGCTCTATTTTTAATTTTGTGAGGCACCTCCACACTGTTTTCCAAAGTGGCTGTACCAGCTTGCATTCCCACTAACAGTGGGAGGGTTTTGTAAGAGGGTTCCCCTTTCTCCACAACCTCTCCAACATTTGTTGTTTCTTGTCTTGTCAATTTTTGCCATTCTAACTGGTGTAATGTGGTATCTCATAGTGGTTTTGATTTTAATTTCCCTGATGGCTAAAGATGATGAACATTTTTTCATGTGTTTGTTAGCCATTTGGATGTCTTCTTTGGAGAAGTGTCTGTTCATGTCTTCTGCCCATTTTTTGACTTGATTATTTGTTTTTTGGGTGATGAGTTTGAGAAGTTCTTTATAGATCTTAGATACCAGCCCTTTATCTGTGTCATTTGTAAATATCTTCTCCCATTCTGTGGGTTGCCTCTTTGTTGTGTTGACTGTTTCCTTTGCTGTGCAGAAGCTTTTTATCTTGATGAAGTCCCAAAAGTTCATTTTTGCTTTTGTTTCACTATCCTTTGGAGATGTATCTTGAAAGAAGTTGCTGTGGCCGATGTCAAAGAGGTTATTGCCTATGTTCTCCTCTAGGATTTTGATGGATTCCTGTCTCACATTGAGGTCTTTCATCCATTTTGAGTTTATCTTTGTGAATGGTGTTAGAGAATGGTCCAGTTTCATTCTTCTGCATGTGGCTGTCCAATTTTCCCAGCACTATTTATTGAAGAGAGTGTCTCTTTTCCATTGCACATTTTTTTCTGTTTTGTTGAAGATTATTTGACCATAGAGTTGAGGGTCCATATCTGGGTTCTCTATTCTGTTTCATTGGTCTATATGTCTGTTTTTGTGCCAGTACCATGCTGTCTTGGTGATCACTGCTTTGTAGTATAGCTTGAAATCGGGCAACGTGATGCCCCCAGCTTTGTTTTTCTTTTTCAACATTTCCTTGGTGATTTGGGGTCTTTTCTGATTCCATACAAATTTTAGGATTGTTTGTTCCAGCACTTTGAAAAATGTCACTTATTTTCCTATTTTAATGAGATTTGGGATAAAAGCAGAAGTAAATGAGTTTAAACAGTCATCTTGAACCAAAAAACTCCCCCCGAGCTTTACAACAATATAAAGTCCCAAAAGAGTTGCACTGGATTTTGATTGAAACTGTCATTAATTATATATTTATCTAGGGATATATGACACATTCTCAAAAAATTTAAAGAAGTGTGTATGTGTGTGAGTAAGCATGTGCACATGCTTTTCTGGGGATCTAATTTTTTATGTTCTGTGTTCCTAAGGGGAGTAATGTGATATTATCATGAAATGAATTTCTGATTTGTTTTTTAAACAAACATAAAATGTTACTCTTCAATATATGTATAGTTAGGTCTTTCATTAAACAAATATTGAACATTGACTAGGTTCAATATTTTCTACATGCTTGGTATATACCAATGAAAATGACAGAAAGAAACCACTGCCAGGATATAGTTTACTTCTAGTTGGGATATTCTATAATCTAAAATAATAAAAAAATAGAAAAGAAGATTTTAAATATATAGCTTAAACAAAAACTACCATCCAATTCTTTAAAATTTTGGAAAAGTAAAATATTACCTCACTGTCTAAAAAATCAATTCCAGATTAGCACTTTCCAAATTTACATAACCTTGATATCATCTTGCATGTGTGGGGATGGGGATTTCTTGTAAATATTCTGGTAAATAGAGTTAGAAAGTAAATTCAAATTAACAAGAATTTATTGACTATTTTCTGGTCAGGACCAATTCATTCAGTCAGACAGGGATTATATAGACATAACAGTTATCAAGACCAGACTATAAGTGATTAGGACATTAATGTACAGATAAGAGCTCCTACAAGAGTTCAGAAGTTATATAAAGTTGCACATTAAATATAATTATCACTACACTGAAACAAATCTAATTTTTATTTAGTAATTCAATAGACAGTTCAGCATATTTCCTCTTCCTCAAGATCATGTTTGTTATGAACTTCAAAATATGGTATGGTGCATAGAAATATAAATGAAAATATTTTTAATTCATTAAGTATATAATAAACTAAATTTAAATAAAAAATTTAAAGAACACTTTTAACAATTAGCATTTATATCTGTTTACTTATCAAATATTTGATGTATTTTCCTGTTTTAAACATATGCATTATAGGGTACTTTATTGTACTTTGCAAAATATTATGCTTTGTTAAAATAAAGAAATATACAATTATTTTAAAGCTTATAGTGCTTATATGATGTCTTCTTGCATTGCCTCTGATGATCTCTATAAATAGTATAGCATTCTCAGTGAAAAGATTTTGAAACACATACATGTAGAGATGGTACAGTATATATGTAAAGCATATGTATTCACGAGCTATCTTATTAGCACCATTTTTATGCCATTCAGTGTTAGCAAAACATAAAGATAGTCTTATGTTGAACTTCTAAAGCCCATATTACTGTCCCTTAGATATCAAGAGAATAAATGTGAAAATAAATGTGACTCAGATGAAAGTGTTACTTTTACAGATTGTGTTACTGTGAGACCATCTTCTGAGTTTTTCCCATTAATGCTAATAATACATGAGGGTGATGCTGGATAGCTAACAGGAAAATTACTAATTCAGGTATGAATAATACTTTCTTGAACTATCTTTCTGACAGTATAAGAGTATTCACTATGGGTACAATATGTAGTTAAGTGTCTTTTCTTTGAGTGTCCTACGTTTTGATTAGACATAACAAAGATAAAGATCCTATAGGGCAATATACCCAAAATCAATTTTTATTTTTGATTACAGATTTGATGCAAAAAGGGAGTCAAAATAGGGGTGAATGTAAGAGTCTGATAGCAAATGAATACTTAATATTTCATTTCCTACTTCACCTGTCTTCTAGTTAAAGCAAAGAAGGCATACTAGGAAAAGATAATGACTGATCTGACAGTACAGGAGAATCTGGAATTAACTGGGTTTAGGAAAGAAACCAAAGCCAAATTTTCCTTGTTTCTGACTTTTCCTCCACTGAACTGTAAGGTCCCTGAAAGCAAGGGGAAAATGAAAATAAACCTTGACTTTATCTCTAGTACAATATTCAAAGAGATCTGAGCTCTACCAATTGTTTTCTCACACATTTATGCAGCTGTGATCAATGTTTTTATTGTGGTAAAATATGTATAGCATGATATTTATAATTGTAACCACTTGTAAGTATACAATTCAGTAGCATTAAATACATTCATGATGTTGTGTACCTGTCACTATTAACTATACCCAAAACTTTTTTATCATCCTCAACATAAACTCTGTACCTGTTAAACAGTAACTCTTCTGCCTCCTACCTTCTTCCCTTCCCCATATTTAGCCTCTGATAACTTCTATTCTGCTTTCTGTCTTTGTGAATTTCCCTGTTCTAGATACCTCATATATATAAAATCATATATTTATCCTCTGTGTTTGACTTATTTCATATAATGTTTTTAAAGTTCCTTCATGTCATAGCACATATTAAAATTTCATTCTTTTTAATAGCTCATTAGTAGTCCATGCATATATATACCACATTTTGTTTATCTATTGACAGACATTCAGGTTGTTTCAGTCTTTCAGCTAGTTTGAATAATGTTACTACGACACGGGTGTAGAGATATCTGTTCTCTGCTTTCAGTTCTTTTGGATATATACCTAGTAGTGAAATTTCTGGGTTATATGACAGTTCTATGTTTAACTTTTTGAGAAACCATGAAACTGTTTTCCACAGGGATTGTACCATTTTACGTTTTCACAAGTCATGTACAAGGGTTCTCATTTCTTCACATCCTCACCAATGTTTATTATTTTTTATCTTTTAATAATAGCCTTTCTAATAGGTTTGAAGTGTTATCTTATTGTGGTTTTGATTTGCATTTTCCTAATAACTAATGATGTTTAGATGTTTTCATGTGCTTATTAGCCATTTATATATCTTCTTTGGAGAATTGTCGATTCAAATCCTTTGTTCATTTTTGAATTTTGTTGTTGTTGAGTTGTAGATGTTCTTTATAAAATCTAGATATTAATCTCTTAATACTTAAATAATTTAAAAATCTTTTTCCCATTCTGAAGATTCTTTTTGCTTTCTTAATAGTGTCCTTTGATGCACAAAAGTTATTTATTTTGTTAAAGCCCAATTTATTTTTTTTCCTGTCTTTAATTTTGGTGTCATCCATGAAATGATTGCCAAATCCAATGTCATGGAGATTTTCCCATGTTTCCTTCTCAGACTTTTAGTTTTAGCCCTGAAGTTTAGGTCTTTGAACAACTTCGAGTTAATTTTTGTATATGATATAAAGTAAGGGTTCAAGTTCATTCTTGCACATGTGGATATCCATTTTCCCCCACAACATTTGTTGAAAGATTACTCTTTTCTCCATTGAATGGTCATGGTACCCTTGTAAAAAAATCAATTCACCATACATGTGAATTTATTTCTAGACTATTTTATTCCATTGGTCTATATGTTTGCTCTTATGCCAGTAAGATACTGGTTTCAGTATTTAGACTTGTAAGTTGAAAGTCAAAAAATGATAGTGTTCCAACTTTATTTTTCTTTTTCAAAATTATTGGCTATTAAGGGGCCTGCTAAAATTCCATATGAATTTTAGAAACTATTTTCTATTTCTGTGAAAAATGCTGTTGAAATTGTCAGAGATTGCTTTAAATCTATAAATCACTTTGGGTAGTATGGAGATCTTAACAATATTAGGTCTTCCTATCTATGAATATGAATGTCTTTTCATTTATTTAGATTTTCTTTAATTTCTTTCAGCAACATTTGTAGTTTTCAGCATACAAGTCATTCACATACTTGGTTTAGTCCAATTTAATTATTTGAGATTCTATTTTAAATGAAATTGCTTTCTTAATTACCTCTTTGGATTGTTTATGGTGGTGTATAGAAACAACTTATTTTTATCTGTTGCTTTTATATGCTACAATTTTTCTGAATTTATTAACTCTAGTAATTTTCTTCTGGATCCTTTGGGGTATTCTATGCATAAGGTCATAATATCTGTGAATAAAGATTGTTTTACCTTTCAAATCTGAATGCTTTTCTTTCTTTCCTTTTTATTTTCTTTATTTTTCTTTAAGGTCTGGTTTGAACTTCTGGTACCATGATGAATAGCAGCAGTGGTGAAAATGACCATCCTTGTCTTGTTCCTACTCTTAAAGGGAAATACCATTGACTATAATGTTTGCTGTGGGTTTTTCGTAAATACCCTTTATCATGTTGAGGAATTTTTCCTCTATTTCTTTTTTTTTTTATTCTTATGTTAATCCCCATACATTACATCATTAGTTTTAGATGAAGTGTTCCATGATTCATTGTTTGTGCATAACACCCAGTGCTCCATGCAGAATGTGCCCTCCTCAATACCCACCACCAGGCTAACCCATCCTCCCACACCCCTCCCCTCTAGAACCCTGTTTGTTTTTCAGAGTCCATCATCTTTCATGGTTCGTCTACCCCTCTGATTTCCCCCGCTTCATTCTTCCCCTCCCGTTACCTTCTTCTTCTTCTTTTTTTTTTCTTAACATATATTGCATTATTTGTTTCAGAGGTACAGATCTGAGATTCAACAGTCTTGCACAATTCACAGCACTTACCAGAGCACATACCCTCCCCAGTGTCTATCACCCAGTCTTTTCCTCTATTTCTACTTTTCTGAAAGTTTTTATTATGAAAGGTATTGGATTTTGTCAAATGCCTCCTCTGCATCAATTGAGATGTTTGTGTTTCTCCCGCCTTGTTCTATTAATTTGAGGTATTATATGAATTTATTTTCTTATATTGAACTACTCTTGCAGTCTTGGTATAAATCTCACTTGGTCATGCTGAATAATACTTTTTAAACATTTTATTTTATTTTAAATATGGTATAGTTAACATACAGTGTTATATTAGTTTCAGGTGTAAAATATAGTGACTCATTCTATGCATCACTCATTGCTCATCAAGATAAATGTACTCTTAATCCCCTTCACCTATTTCACCCATCTCCCCACCCACCTCCCTCTGGTAACCATCCATTTGTTCTCTATAGTTAAGAGTCTATTTTTTGCTTTGTCTTTTGTTGTTGTTTGTTTGTTTCATTTCCTAAATTCCACATATAATGAAATAATATGGTGTTTGCCTTTCTCTGACTTATTTCACTTAGCATTATATTCTGTAGCTCCATCC
This sequence comes from Mirounga leonina, assembly GCF_011800145.1. Lineage (NCBI taxonomy): Eukaryota > Metazoa > Chordata > Mammalia > Carnivora > Phocidae > Mirounga > Mirounga leonina. Next base: position 36,619,817 of record NW_023270415.1, on the reverse strand, counting down.
ATGTTGTTGCAAATGGTAAGATTTCATTCTTCTTTATGGCTGCATAATATTCCTCTGTGTGTGTGTGTGTGTGTGTGTACATACCAATTCTTCTTTATCCATTCATCTATTGATGGACACTTGGACTGCTTCCATATTTTGGCTATTATAAATAATGTTGCATTAAACATAGGGTTGCATATATCTTTTTTAATTGGTGTTCTCATATTTTGGGGGTAAATACCCAGTTGTGGGATTACTGGATCATACAGTAGTTCTGTTTCTAATTCTTTTGGGGGGGAATTCATACAGTTTTCCACAGGGGCTGAACCACTTTGCATTCCCACCAACAGTGCACAAAAATTCCTTTTTCTCTACATCCTCAGCAGCACTTTTTGTTTCTTGTGTTTTTTAGTCATTCTGACAGGAATGAGTTGATATATCATTGTGGTTTTGATTTGCATTTTGCGGATGATCAGTGATGTTGAGCAGCTTTTCATGTGTCTGTTGGAATCTCTATGTGTTCTTTGGAGAAATGTCTGTTCATGTGTCTGCCTTTTTTTAAATTGAATTATTTGATTTTTGGGTGTTGAGTTGTATCAGTTTTTTATAGATTTTGGATACTAACCCTTTATTAGATATGTCATTTGCAAATATATTCTTGCATTTAGTAGGTTGTCTTTTAGTTTTCTTGATTTTTCCTTTGCTGTGCAGAGATTTTGATTTTGATGTAGTCCCAATAGTTAATTTTTATTTCCATTGCCTCAGGAGATGAATCTAGAAAGATGTTGCTACAAATGATGTCAGAGAAATTAGTGCCTGTGCTCTCTTCTAGGACTTTCATGGTTTCAGGTCTCACATTTAGATTCTTAATCCATTCTCAGTTTATTTTTTTTTAATAGTGTAATAAAGTAATCCAATTTCATCCTTTTGCATGTAGCTGTCCAGTTTTCCCAACACCATTTGTTGAAGACTGGCTTTTTCCCATTGTATATTCTTGCCTATTGGTCAAAGATTAATTGACCAAACAATTGTTTGTTTATTCCTGGGTTTTCTGTTTTGTTCCATTGACCTGTGTGTCTATTTTTTTTAAAGATTTTATTTATTTATTTGAGAGAGAGAGAATGAGAGACAGAGAGCATGAGAAGGAGGAAGGTCAGAGGGAGAAGCAGACTCCCTGCCGAGCAGGGAGCCTGATGCGGGACTCGATCCCGGGACTCCAGGATCATGACCTGAGCTGAAGGCAGTCGCTTAACCAACTGAGCCACCCAGGCGCCCTGTGTGTCTATTTTTATGCTAGTACAAGACTGTTTGATCAGTACAGATTTATACTATAACTTGAAATCTGGGATTGTGGTCCCTCTAGTTTCTTCTTTTTCAATGTTTTCTTGGCTATTTGAGGTCATTTGTGGTTTCATACAAATTTTAGGATGATTTGTTCTAGTTCTGGAAAAAATGCTATTGATATTTTGATAGGGATTGCATTAAATCTGCAGATTACTTTGGGTAGTAAGGACATTTAACAATATTTGTTCTCCTAATTCATGAGCATGGAATATCTTTCCATTTGCTTGTGTCATCTTCAGTTTTTTTCATCACTGTTTTATAATTTTCAGAGTATAATTCTTTTACTTCCTAGGTGAAGCTTATTCCTAATAATTTATTATTTCTGTGCAGTTGTACATGGGATTGTTTTCTTAATTTCTCTTTTAGTTGCTTCATCATTAATGCAACTTATTTCTATACATTGATTTTGTGTCCTGTGATCTTACTGAATTCACTTATCATTTCTAGTCATTTTTGGAGGAATCTTTAGGGTTTTCTATATATAGTATCATGCCATCGGAATATCGTGAAATTTTACTGCTTCCTTACTGATTTGGATGGTTTTCATTGTCTGATTGTTGTGCTGGGACTTCCAGTACTATGTTGAATAAAAGTGGTAAGAGTGGAAATTCTTATCTTGTTCCTGACTTTAGGGGAAAAGCTCTCAGTTTTTCACCATTGAGTATGATGTTTGTTGTGGGTTTTTCATATAAGGTCTTTATTGTGTTGAGGTATGTTCCCTCTAAGCCTATTTTGTTGAGGTTTTTATCATGAATGGATGTTGTACTTTGTCATAAGCTTTTTCCGCATCTATTGAAATGATCAATGGTTCTTATCCTCCCACTTATTGATATGATGTATCATGTTGATTGATTTGCAAATATTGAACCACACATGCATCACAGGAATGAATCCTACTTGATCTTTGTGAATGATTTTGTCAATGTATTGCTGGATTCAGTTTGCTAATATTTTGTTAAGGAATTTTGCCTCTATGTTCATCAGAGATATTGGACTGTAGTTCTTTTTTTTGTAGTGTTTTTACTTGGTTTTGGTATCAGGGTAATGCAGCCTCATAGAATGAATTTGGAACCATTCCTTCCTCTTCTATTTTTGGAATAGTTTGAGAAGAATAGGTACTGACTCTTCTTTAAATATTTGGTAGAATTCACTTGTGAAGCCTTCTGGTCCTGGACTTTGGTTTGTTGGAAATCTTTTGATTACTGATTGAATTTCATTGTTGGTAATCAGCCTGCTCAAATTTTCTATTTCACCCTGCTTCAGTTTTGGTAAGTTGTGTTTCTAGGAATTTATCTACTTCTTTTAGGTTTACAATTTGTTGGCATATAATTTGTTATAATATTCTCTTATAATCCTTTGTATACCTGTGTTGTCAGTTGTTATTTCTCCTCTTTCCTTTCTGATTTTGTTTGAGTCCTCTCCCTCTCTCTCTCTATCTCTCTTCCTCTGAGGAGTCTGGTAGGCATACATGGCTATAAACTTCTTGAGGTAGGCATACATGGCTATAAACTTCCCTCTTAGAACCACTTTAGCTGCATCCCAAAGAATTTGGACCATTGTGTTTTTATTTGCATTTGTCTCCCTGTATTTTTTTATTTACTCATTGATTTCTTGGTTGACCCATTTTTTAGTAACATGCTATTAACTTCCATGTATTTGTGCTCTCTCCAGATTTTTTCTTGTGGTTGATTCCTATTTCATAGTGGTGTGGTCAGAAAAGATGCATGGTATGACTTCAACTTTCTTGAATTTGTTGAGGCTTGTTTTGTGGCCTAATATGTGATCTGTTCTGAAGAATGTTCCATGTGCACTTGAAAAGACTGTATTCTGCTGTTTTAGAATGGGATGTTCTGAATTTATCAGATCCATCTGATCCAATGTGTCATTCAAAGCCACTCTTTGTTGATTTTCTGTTTGTATGATTTATCCATTGATGAAAGTGGGGTGTTAAAGTCTCCTACTATTATCATATTACTATCAATTACTTCTTTTATGTTTATTAGCTACTTTATATATTTGAGTACTCCCATGTTGGGTGCATACATATTTATAATTGTTATATCTTATTAGATTGTTCCCTTTATGATTATATAGTGTCCTTTGCTGTCTTTTGGTATAATGTTTGTTTTAAAGTCTATTTTATCCAATGTAAGTATTGCTACTCTGGCTTTCTTTTTACATCCATTTGTTTGATAAGTGTTCTTCCATCCCTTCACTTTCAATTTATAGGTGTCTTTAGGTATGAAATGAGTCTTTTGTAAGCTGCATATGTATATATAGGTCTTGCTTTTTTATCCATTCCATCACCCTAGGTCTTTTCATTTGAGCATTTAGGCCATTTATGTTCAAAGTAATTATTAATAGGTATGTACTTATTGCCATTTTGTTACTCATTTTATGGTTGTTTCTGTAGTTCTTCTATGTTCCTTTCTTCTCTTGCTTTCTTCTCTCATGGTTAGTTGTCTTTTTTAGTGATATACTTGGATTCCTTTCTCTTTATTTTTGCATATTTATTAATGGTGCTTGATTTATGGTTACCATTTGGTTTGTATGTAACATCTTCTTTATGTAGCAGTCTATATTAAATTGATGGTTGCTTATATTTGAACCCATTCTCTTTTTTTTTTAAGATTTTATTTATTTATTTGACAGAGAGAGATCACAAGTAGGCAGACAGGTAGGCAGAGGGAGAGGGAGAAGCAGGCTCCCTGCTGAGCACAGAACCCAATGTGCAGCTCAATCCCAGAATGCTAGGATCGTGACCTGAGCTGAAGGCAGATGCTTAACCGACTGAGCCTCCCAGGCACCCCTGAACCTATTCTTTACTCCTATCCCCCTACCTATATTTTAGGGACATGATGTCATACCTTACATTCTTTTATTTTTTGAGTCCCTTGTCTGATAGTTATAGATATATCTCTATTGCTTTTGTGCTTCCTACTTTTCTTACTCCTACTTCTGATCTGTTCTTTCCATTCTCAGAATCCCTTTTAACATTTCTTATAGGGCTGGTTTAGTGCTCATGAATTCCTTGAACTTTTATTTGTCTAGGAAACTCTTTATCTCTCCTTCTATTCTGAATTATAGCCTTGATGGATAGAGTATTCTTGGCTTGAGTTGTTTTTTTTTTTTTTTCCTTTCATTACTTTCAATGTATCATACCATTCCCTTCTGGCCTGTAAAATTTCTGCTGAAAAATCAGCTCTTAACCTTATGGGGTTTCCTTTGTATATAACTGCTTTCTTTTCTCTTGCTGCTTTTAAAATTTTTTCTTTATCACTACTTTTTGCTATTTTAATTACTATGTCTTGATGTGGACCTTCTTGGGTTGATTTTGTTGGGGGCTCTCTATGTCTTGTAGATCTGAATTTCTATTTTCTTTTCATAGTATTCTCTTACAGTTGTTTGTATTTTTGTGGTGTTGGTTATTTGTCCTCTCTTATTTGTGATTTTATTTATTTAAGAATTTTCTGTTTTTTTCTTGGTAAGTCTGGCTAGAGGTTCATCAGTTCTATTGATTTTTTTCAAGGAACCAGCTCCTCCTGGCTTAATTGACCTCTTCTATGATTTGTTTGTTTGTTTTAGTTTCTATATCATTTATATCTGCACTAATCTTTATTATTTCCTTCCTTTTATATGTTTGGGGCTTTGTTTGTTGTCTATCTCTTTTAGATGTAAGGTTAGGTTGTTTGAGATTTTTCATCTTGAGGTAGGCCTGTATTGCTATAAACTTCCCTCTTAGAACTGCTTTTGCTATATCCCAAGGGTCCTGGATCATTGTGTTTTCATTCTCATTGTTGCCATGTACTTTATTATTATTGTTGTCTAAGTTATTGTTTAGAAGCATGTTATTTAAACTCCATGTATTTGTACTATTTCAAAATTTTTTCTTATGGTTGAATTCTAGTTTCATAGTATTGTGGTCAGAAAAGATGCATAGTTTGACTTCAGTCTTTTCGAATGTATTAAGGCTTGTTTTGTGGCCTAATATGTGATCTAATCTGGAGAATGTTCCATGTGCATTTGAAAAGAATCTGTATTCTGTTTTAGGATGGAATATTTTGACTATGTCTTTTGAAGCAATCTGTTCCAATGTGTCATTCAAAGTCATTGTTTCCTTGTTGATTTTCTGTTTCGATAATCACTCCATTGATGTAACTGGGGTGTTAAAGTCCTGAACTATTATTATATCATTATTGATTAGTTCCTTTATTATTTTTTTAACTGTTTTATGTCCTTGGGTGCTCCTGTTTTGGGTGTATAAACATTTACAATTGTTATCTTCTTATTGGATTGTCCTGCATTATTAGAGTGTCCTTCTTTGTGTCTTATTATAGTGTTTGTTTTAAAGTCTATTTTGTCTGATGTAAATACTGTCACTCCAGCTTTCTTTTGACATCCATTTGCATTATAGATGTCTCACCATCCCCTTAATTTCAATTTTCAGGTGCTTTTAGGTTTAAAATGAGTCTCTTGTAGGTAGCATATAGATGGGTCTTGTTTTGTTTTGTTTTGTTTTTTAATCGATTCTGTCACCCTATGTCTTTTGATTGGAGAGTTTAGTCCATTTATATTCATAGTAATTATTGATATGTATTTATTGCCATTTTATTACTTGTTTTATAGTTGTTTCTGAAAATTTTCTCTGATCCTTTTTTGTTTTCTCTCTTTTATGTTTTGCTGGTTTCCTTTAATGATATATTTGGATTTCTTTCATTATTCTTTGCATAAAGAATAGTGGTTTCTGACAAGTGATTACCATTTTTTTTTGTATATAACCTCTTCTGCATATAGCAGTCTATATTAAGTTGATGGGCATTTAAGTTTGAACCCATTGTTTTCTCCTCTCCTCCCCATATTTTAGGTCCTTTTTTGTGAGTTCCTTGACTGATTTTTCACAGAAATATTCATTTTTACAGCTTTTGTATTTCTTACCTTCATACTGTCACATTTAGTCTCTCCTCTCCACTCAATGTGTCCCCTTTAACATTTCCTGCAGGGCTGATTTAGTGGTCATGAACTCCTCTAGTTGTTGTTTGTCTGGGAAAATATCTCTCCTATTCTGAATGATAGCCTTACTGGATAGAGTATTCGTGACTACAGATTTTTTCCATTCAGGGAAAATTTTGAATTTATCATGCCACTCCCTCTGACTTGCAAAATTTCCATTGAAAACTCTCCAGCTAGCCCTATGTGTTTTCCCTTATAAGCTATTGACTTTTTGTCTTCTTTTTGAAAATGTATTTATTATTATGTTTTGGCAATTTGATTACAATATGTCTTGGTGTGGGTCTGCTTTTGTTGATTTTGATATGAGTTCTCTATGCCTCCTGGATCTGGATATCTGTTTCCTTCCCCAGATTAGGGATGTTTTCAGCTATTATTACTTCAAATAAATTTTCTATCCTCTTTTCTCACTCTTCTTCTTCTAGGACTCTTATAATACAAATGTTATTATATTTGATGGAGTCACTGAGTTCCCTAAGTCCATTCTTATTTTGCCTAATTCTTTTTTCTTTCTTTTTTTCAGCTTGACTGCTTTCCATTAATCTGTCTTCTAGGTCATTAATTCATTCCTCTGCTTCTTAAACTTGCTGTTCATGCATCAAGCATGTTTCTAATCTTTATTGTGCTCTTCATCTCTGACTGGTCCTTTTTTTATCTGTGTTAAGGGTCTCACCAATGTTTTCCACTCTTCTCAAGACCAGTGAAAATCCTTATGATTATTGCTTTAAATATTCCATCAGTCATGTTACTTATATCTGTTTCACTTAGATCTCTGGCCATGACCTTGTTCTATTCCTTAATTTGGGACAAATTTCTCTGTCTTCTCCTTTTGTCTAAGTCTCTGTACCTCTTTCTCTGTGTTAGGAAAGTCAGCTATGTCTCCTGTTCTTGAGGGTAATAGCCTCATGAAGAAAAGATCCAGTAGTGCCCTGCTATGTAGTGTCCCCTGTTCCTCAGGGACTGGTGCTTCTGTGAGTATCCCCATGTGTGCTGCCTGTGCTCTGCTATTTTGTCCTGGCTGATTTATCCTTCAGGCCAGTTGTCTGCAGGGGCTCTCTCTGCCTGTCATGGGCAGTGTTTGGTCCCTTGTCTGAATGTGGCATGTTTTAACTAGATGCATTCTAGTTTGCTCATGAAATAAGATCTGTCACCACCACTGATGGGACCAAGGCTCCACAAAACTCCTGGATGGGAGACATGGTATTGGCATGGGTTTGGGCCAGTTTTCTAGGGTAGATGGCCTGCCACACTGGGACGAAGGCAGCACTGTGGAGTGGCGCTTGGTGTAAGCAAGTTAGGTAGCATATATACGTGCTGCATTAGCTCCTACAGGTGGCTCTGTTTATGCTGAGGTGTGGGGCAGGGAAATGCTGCCTTCCAGTTCTTTTGTTCCCAGAGGGGTCACTCTATGAATGTTTCCGGTCTGGAACATGCTCTGAGAGGAGCAAATCACCTCCCCAATGTGTGCCCCGGGCACTCTTCAGATCACTGTTTCCACCCTCTGCATCTGTGGGTTGTTTGCCTGCCTTCTCTCCAGGAGCAGCACAGTGACCTCCAGGCTCTATCTAAGCCGAGCTTGCCAACCTTTAGAACTCCAGACTTTAAACTCTGCTCATTGCCAGAACTCACAAAATTCATCCACTCTTGCTTTCCAAGCCAGTTGCTATAGGGATTTGGTTTCCCTGTGCACTCTGCTATGTTAGTCTGTCTTGCACCCTTCTCAGTGACTGTGTCTCCCTCCCCACCAGAGTGGCCATGATTCGTTTTTCTTCCAAACCATGTCTCTGCATTTCCTGCCTTCTTCAATATGGCCTCTTCTCTACCTTTAGTTGTGGAGTTTGTTCTGTCAGTTTTCAGGTCACTTCTGGAATATTTAGGATGATTTGATAGTTACCTAGTTGTATTTGTGGGACAAGGTGAGCCTAGGGTCTTCCAACTCCACTGCCATCTTCTAAGAAGACCTTTTTCTGTTGTTCTTTGTAAATCTAGGTGAAAATTTGTCACTTTTTAAAATTTCTTTTCAAAGAACTAACTTTTGGCTTCATTGATTTTTTTTTTTTCTGTACTGTTTTTCTATTCCCTGTTTTCTTTATCTCCACACTAATTTTTTATTGTTGGTTTCTTTTTTCTCCTTTAGCTAGATTTGGGTCTATTCTTTTCCTCTTTTTCTAATTTCTTAAGGTATAAAGTAAGGTATTGATTTGAGACTTTTTTCTTTAACGTAGGTATATGCCACTATGTCAATCTTTGAGTAAGCTACAAAGGTAGATTTAAAAGAAAATAAACAGATTTCAAGAATTTTAAAGGAAAATACTTTAGAGAGTTTCCTCAAAGAGCATTGTGTAATATCAATATAAGATATTTTGAAAAGTTGCTCTTCTGCTTGAATTTTCTGTAAATATATCATTTTGAGTCACTTATGGTTCATGAAGTTATTTTGAAAATAAAAACTTAGATCTAAAATCAGCTGAGGAATGTATAAATATCATCATTATCATTTCCCATTCAGTCAAAATGTCAAGGAAGTTACCCTTTTTGGGCTTAGCATGCTGTAAAATTTATTATAGTGAGTGAATGAAAATCAAGGCAAGGATGTGCCAATCACAGAAATTAGAGTTTGAATGGATTGAATTATTGATGGTACTGAGAAACAACACTGATGAAGGGATGAGATTTGGTTGTTGAGGAGTATCAAGTTAGGGACTGAGTGATTAATAAACTGGAATATGTTTATATTTGGAACCATAACTAATTCCATAATCTATTTGCATGGGTTGAAAGTGTTCATGCTTTATTGAGGCTGTGATGCACTTTTCTTTAAAAAAAAAAAAAAGATTTTATTTATTTATTTGACAGAGAGAGCACAAGCAGGAGGAGCAGAGGGAGAGGGAGAAGCAGGCTCTTCCTCGGGGCTTGACCCCAGGACCCCAAGATCATGACCTGAGCTGAAGGCAAATGCTTAACCAACTGAGCCACCCAAGTGCCCCTGTGCTGCCAATGTTTTCTGAAAAAACAACAAAAACAAACAAACAAACAAAAACGAGTATGATGCCATACTGAAAAAAAAAAAAAAAAAGCCTTTAAGACCCTGCCAGAAATTAGCCATTTGACCCCATACAAAAATTAAACCTTAAAATTAATTAATGACTACTGGGACTACAATCACTCATCTCAGCTGTTTCCTTTTTCTTTGTCAGTGACTACATCTTTTCCAAATCATTTAATGAGTCAAAGTCACAGGAGGCTTATGACACAGTGAAAAAGGCAGCTGCTCTTAACCATAATCAATGTTCAGAGAATATTTATCCATGGGGCACCTGGGTGGCTCAGATGGCTAAGCATCTGCTATTGGCTCAGGTCATGATCTCAGGTTCCTGGGACCAAGCCCCACATCAGGCTCCTGGCTCAGCAGGGAGCCTGCTTCTCCCTCCTGCATCTCCTTCTGCTCATGCTCTCTCTCTCTCTCTGTATCTCTGTGTCTCAAATAAATAAGCAAAATTAAAAAAAAAAAAATTTACCTGTTTTCAAGATTAATACCATAATGCCCAGTTAAAATTACCTAAGAAAGACTGTGTTATCACAGAATTCTGATGTCTGATATGCATGCTAAGTCTGAAAATGTTATCAACATTAACCTATTACCTTCCTCATCCATGGTTACCCAGTGGCCTCTGATATTAAAGAGTCACTGTTTAAAATCATCACTCATCTTTTCCACTTCCCAAGTACCTGTCTGCAAAAGAAATGCATTTTGTAAACTAGTCATCCGTTTGTCATTTTCTTACTCAACATGGCAAACTGCCATATTTAAAGCCAATTCAATAGCCAAAGCTTCAGAAAGCCACTTGACATGTAAACATATTAAAATCCTCTAATCTTTGAAATTTCTACATTTTAAGGAGAAACTTCATATATTTCTGCTACTTTGTCACCTTCAAGCAACCATATGATGCATTGTTCCTCTATAAAATCCTCCTCTATAAAATGAAGGGTTTAGACTTTATAACATGCTTAAATCCTATATGTTGATGGTTCTTCTCTTTTCTAGTTTCACTGAAGTTTTATTGTTGACTTTGTATACTGAAGGAAAGTCATTTAGGACCTAGGCAGCTACTTCAGTTGTTCACATTCACTAAAGAAACAGGTTTCCTTAGGTACATACCATAGTTTGGATTTCTGCCTTCCAAAGTTGGTTGAAAAACAATGTATAGGGGCGCCTGGGTGGCTCAGTCGTTAAGCGTCTGCCTTCGGCTCAGGTCATGATCCCAGGGTGCTGGGATCAAGCCCCGCATCGGGCTCCCTGCTCCGCGGGAAGCCTGCTTCTCCCTCTCCCGCTCCCCCTGCTTGTGTTCCCTCTCTCGCTGTGTCTCTCTCTGTCAAATAAATAAATAAAATCTTTAAAAAAAAAAGAAAAGAAAAACAATGTATATTTAATATTAAGGATATTCCCAAGGCATCAGACTTACTAATGATGCTCTCTTGGTATCAAATTGTTACAAGGCTATTTAAAAAGAAAATACAATGGAATATTATTTAGACTAATTTGGGGAGAAATAAAGGCACCACTTTTAATTAGAAAACTAGCAATTCAACTATGTCATTGAGAAAGATTATAAGCATGGTTTATTGGAATGACTGGGGATTTAGATTTAGAATGACTATGAAATTTACCTCTGTCTTTTAACAGCTATATAAACTTGAATAGTTTTTTTTTTTTTTTAAGATTTTATTTATTTATTTGACAGAGAGAGACACAGGGAGAGAGGGAACACAAGCAGGGGGAGTGGGAGAGGGAGAAGCAGGCTTCCTGCCGAGTAGGGAGCCCGATGTGGGGTTCCATCTCAGGACCCTGGGACCACGACCTAAGCCACCCAGGTGCCCCCATAGTTTTTTTTTAATTTATCTTCTCTAAGCTTTAAATAACTCATCTGTAAAAATATATAATAATGACTAACGTAATGTTTCACAGTTTACATAAAAAATACGTTTATCAATGAGTTTTGGGGGCAAAATCCCAAACAACTCTAAAATCACAATGGCTTAGAAAAACATATCTTGTTCAGGTTACATGAGGGATATAATCCTGGCCCCATATTGAATGAGTAGCCACTGACAAGGGTAGGTTTTTCTCATGGAGAGGGCAGAAGCAAGAGAGAGAAAATCAACCACATGCACTCCTGCTGGGACCTGGCATACATCCTACTACTCACATTTATTGTCCAAAGCAAGTTTCATGGCCAAGGACAATGAGGTAGGGATGAGTAGTCAACATACATAGAAGCATGGCAAGGGTAAAGAAAATTGAATAATTATTAACAAATAATAAATTCTACCATAGACTACATTCTTGATTATAAAGGTTTACCTCCCTCTCACACACACAAAAATATATTCATCTTCTTCATAAGACACCTCAAAAATGTTATCAAATCAGTGCTTGACCCTCAAAGTCTAGGATCTTGATCTATACAATATTCATAAAATTCAGGTCCTCTTAATTTATGGTGCCCTACATACCCTACATGCAATAGTAGAACAGTAACATAAACAAACAACAACAACAACAACAAAACAAGCACCCCCATTCAGTAAAAGAGGTAATTATTGGTCCTTAGGAGTTCTGAAATCCTATAGTATTGGTTAAAATGATTCCCTATTTTGGCTAAGGGATAATCCTTGATTATACCTCTGACAGTGACTCCCCAGTTCATTGTTCTCTATGGGTCTTGCCCTGTCTTGGGAGGGCCTTTCTTTTCTACTACCATCTTAGTCCACCTCTGTAAATATCTTTGGAGAATATGCTCTCCTTTGTCACTGAGTAGCTTTCTCAGCCTGCTTCGTGTCCTTAGAAAGTTGGATGTCCAAGGTTGTTTTAAATCTCTGTTACATCTTTTAAATCCAAGCTGGCAGCACTTAGGTACTTTTGAAATATTTATTTAATCGATTGCAGTCACCTCAAGGTGTCAATAGCTATACCAATAATTTCCGAGACACATTTGTCTTCCAGGACTATGGCACACATCTTTGAAACTTATCAAGCTTCTGTGAGACACCACCTTGTTCTTTACCCTGAGCCATTTTGTCCAACTATTTTCTGGAGCTACATTAATTTTAGACCTTAATAAAGAATTTGGAGGTTACATCCTTGATTGAACTGTTGCCCTCTAAACATGCCCATAGTTTGGATTTGTCCTGAGACTGTATCACTGAAATTTTTGTTAATTGGGGATGAAAAATAGATGCATCTTTCAAGTCTGAAAAGTCATATAAATTCTAGATTTTCTTTGTGTGTTTCTATTACTGCTTATAAACAAGCCAACTCTTTTCCTACTAATATCTTTCTTGTAGAAGTATATCAAATGCAACTAATGAGAACCAACTCATTGTAAACATTTTTTTCAAGAAAACTGTGTGTTCAAGGCTATAGTTTCATTAGATATATTTTCTATCTTTCAATTTATTACAGTTTTATCACCATTATACAACATTTACCTCAATTGTCAGTCCAAATCTAGAGACATATATTTTAGATATTTTTGTTACATCATCATCCAACTTCCAGTATAAATTTCTATGTTGTTTAGCTTTTTCTGGAACAATAATCAATCCAAATACCAGAGACTTAAAATAAATAGATATTTATTGGTCAGTTTAGGTGAGGTCTAATGCTTAGCTGAACTCAGCTGAGCCCCATTCATCATCTTACTTTAGAACCCAGGCTTACTGAGGAGTCATCATTATCTAAGACACAATGTTCTCATAGTGGAGAGCAGAGGCAAAAGAACTGGAGAAAAACAAAACAAAACACAAATGCATTGTATTCCTCTGTTGGGACATTCATATTGTCATGTTTGGTCCTATTCAATTAGCCAAGCAAGTCATAAGGCAAAGCGCAAGTCATTGAGTAAGAGGGTATATTCTACCAATAGGAAAACATAGCAACAAAGAGGAAGAATTAATAACTGTGATGAATCAAAACAATCTACCACAATGTGCAGTGTAAACCATCTTACTGAAGGGCAAATAACAAGTGTCTAATAAAGGTAACTATTATATTATTAACATTACATTAAGCTTTAATTATTGGTAAAAATGTGGCAAACATACCAAATTCTCAGCAATTACACACTACCCTTGAGTCTATAACATAGAAGTTATTAGTGAAATAATTTGGTATTTAATAAAATATTATTTGGGATGGTTTACTGTCAATCTTAAGTACAATCTTTTTCTGTAAATGAATTCATCTTTAAAGATATGGAGCTTAAGGAGTAATACCTGTACTTTTTAAATTTAAAGAATAACATTCTGGGGCGCCTGGGTGGCTCAGTTGGTTAAGCGACTGCCTTCGGCTCAGGTCATGATCCTGGAGTCCCTGGATCAAGTCCCGCATCCGGCTCCCTGCTCGGCAGGGAGCCTGCTTCTGCCTCTGACCCTCCCCCCTCTCATGTGCTCTCTCTCTCTCATTCTCTCTGTGTCAAATAAATAAATAAATAAAAAATCTTTAAAGAATAACATTCTGGTAACTGTTGGTAATACTTTATTTAGAGGGAATACAATAGAAGGCAGACAGCAATAACTTTAGGGTTTTACATAAGAAATCGGTGCCTCTTTCTTTAAATGCATCAGTAGTCCCCCAATTTATATTTGTGTTTGAGAGATAAGCCAAATGCCATTACTCTGATCTATAGTGGTTTGTATTTTTAAAAAAGATAAAATAACCAACACTTGCATTTTTACATCTATGATATGAACCAATAACCCCATGAAATTGGATGAGCACTAACTTTCTATAAAAAAATGATTAGTCTCATGTTCTAAGAAAAACATAATAAAATATGAAAATATTTGAAGGAAAAGATTTCCTTCTTCTAAGCTGTGAATTAAATTTCTTTGAGAAAATGTTGAAAGGCACACATTTTCCACCAGAAGATGAAAAACTGAAGTTGTCTTATTTATTGTTTTGAACTTAGTAGGGAGTGTTAAAAAATGTTATGACATATTTCCTCCTATAAACAATTGGCTCCCTAGCATTTTATCCCAACCTCTTTCACTGTTATGTACAAAGCCAATAATAGTGCAGAGGCTGAGTGTGCCAATTGTCATGTCAACTACACAGTATGGGTTGATTTAGAAGGGTAGGTGGCATACAAAAAAAATAAAGTGTAGCGGACATACAAGTCACTGCATTCTAAGAATTGTTGAAACTCAAATCAAATCTGATTTTTCTGAAGCAGTATGTTTCTTTGCTTGAGGCATCAAACATTACAGCATCACATCATTTCCAAAAAGAACATTTGAAGAGAAATATTTTTGAACTTTAATAATGAATGCATGCTCAGAAATTTTAATGTAGAAATTCTAATCCTCATGTGTCACAATGTGTAGATGTAGTTTATAATTTAAATTTTTCATTCTCATCAAAAATATTAACGAATGCTATGATACCTGTTTACTAAGTTAATTTTATGTTGATAAATACAAGACATATGCTCATGACAGTTTTTAAAAATTCCTATCTTCCTATGCTATATACCTCCTCTGTTCTATTGTGATAGCAGATTATTACAACAAAAATGAGGATGATGCCATAACTATTATGATTTTAGAAATTCTCACTTTTAGAATTTATTTGGCCTCTTGGCTTGTGCAGAAAAATTACTGGAGAAAATGTGAAGAAACAATGCTGCAAATTAAGATTATGCAAAATCGCCCCTAGACTCCGTATCTTTGGAAAGTGTTTAATGAAATTGCAAATAATATGGCAATATGTCTTATATGTTGGCTTTTTAAGAGCCAAAGTAAAATGTAGACCAATTAATAGCTTAATAAAATGTTTAAAATTTACAATTAAATAGATTAAATACATTTAGTTTATTTATGATGATATAACTATATGCTTAAATGACCAAGAATGCTTCTTGAGGAGCCAGCAATATGATTTAAATTTATCAGCTCTAAAATGTTGGTCTGAGAGCTTTATTTCTTCTACCTTTTATTAGCTCAAAGGTATTATTTAAGGCTAAGGCCAACATTGGATCTGAGGGCTGGGGATGAATCATACGTATGAAGAACAAAGAAATCGCAAGCTGTTGTGTTTATGGGGTGGTGCTTTCACAAGGTGTCCCTCAGTACACCTTTTCAGAGATAGTCTGTGTCTTTCAGCCTTTTTTAGCTGTAATCCACTTTTTTTTTTTTTTGCTGCCACAGTGTCTTGCACATACTTTATTTTTTTTATTTTTATTTTTTAAAGATTTTATTTATTCATTTGACAGAGAGAGAGATAGTGAGAGAGGGAACACAAGCAGGGGGGGTGGGAGAGGGAGAAGCAGGCCTCCCGCGGAGCAGGGAGCCCAATGCGGGGCTCGATCCCAGGACCCTGGGATCATGACCTGAGCCGAAGGCAGACGTTTAACGACTGAGCCACCCAGGCACCCCTACTTTATTTTTTTTTTAATTTTTTTATTATGTTCTGTTAATCACCATACATTACATCATTTGTTTTTGTTGTAGTGTTCCATGATTCATTGTTTGCATATAACACCCAGGGCTCCATTCAATACGTGCCCTCTTTAATACCCATCACCAGGCTAACACATCCCCCTACCCCCCTACCCTATAGAACCCCCAGTTTGTATCTCACAGTCCATAGTCCCTCATGGTTCGTCTCCCCCTCCAATTTCCCCCCCTTCATTTTTCCCTTCCTGCTATCTTCTTCTTCTTCTTTTTTTTTTAACATATAATGTATTATTTGTTTTAGAGGTACAGGTCTGTGATTCAGTAGTCTTACACAATTCACAGCTGTAATCCACTCTTACTGTACTAGAACCCTGTAAATGACAAGGTGTGTTAGAGAAGAACCATTCTGTAGCCTTTCAATTAAATCTCACATTTTTTTCACTTCTTGTGTTTTGCAAGTGTTTCTTCTTGCATACAGTCCTCCATTCAGTCAAACAGACAAGAGGCTGGAGTAAGAGGAAGGCCCTTTCCTCACAGTTCTAAGACAGGGTGCTGGAGAGTAGGTTATTGTTAAAGAGAATGTTTTGTGTGTATTTGATAAGGACTGTTCTTATCTCCCCAGTGCCAGAGCACAAAGAACTCTTTCCTGGATATTTACTTTGAGAATCTAGTGGGATTACTGGAAACTGTGCTTCTCCCGAGACTACATCCACCAGGAGTTTCTCACTGTCACACTAGTCCAGCTTAATTTCCAGTAATTCATCAAAATTATTATATTAGTGTTCATACCAGTTTACAGCTACAGAGGCTTCTGTTTCAGAAAAGCAAATCTTTGCTGTGGCTCTCTGGATTCATCTGTCTCTCCAAATTTTGGGGTAATTTTTTTCCTAAAAACCTAATTCTCTGACACATTAAAAAAAAAAGTCATTTATTTTTTCAGTATGTCCAGATTTTTCTTTATGTAAGAATGGGATTTCAACTTCTAAGCTCTTTACATACTAGAGCTGAAGCCAGAGCCACCTCAAAATATCATTTTGAAACTTTAAAAATAATATATATTTTTAAAGATTTTATTTATTTATTTGACAGAGAGAGACACAGTGAGAGAGGGAACATAAGCAGGGGGAGTGGGAGAGGGAGAAGCAGGCTTCCCGCTGAGCAGGGAGCCTGATGCGGGGCTCGATCCCAGGACCCTGAGATCATGACCTGAGCCGAAGGCAGACACTTAACGACTGAGCCACCCAGGCACCCCTAAAAATAATATTTTTTTAGTAGCACATGTATGTCTAAATAATATTTGGAAGAATATACATTCACTACACTAGGGTGCATATTATTGCGGTAAGGTAAATAGATTTAGATGATATAGTATGAAGAGTGAAAATAATAAAGCATGCCATACTTTTTGTTAACTATGGGCTTTAAAGAATGTGGAATTATGATCTTACAAGCATATATTGGGATTGGTTGATACTTGAATTCAAAAAAGTTACTAAATGTATGGCATTTTAGGTCCCTCCTCTCTGCCATCCTTAGTTCTGGCTCCATACAAAGACTGGTTTGAACTCTTTATTATTATAAAATATTGCCATTATTAGTCAGCACTACACACTCATAAATATACAGAACACCTCCACTTTATTTTCTTGGCCAGATTTGGTCTCATGGAAATACGTGATACTGAATTATGCAGGAAGAAAAAAAAAATTAACCTCAGTAATTCCCTTAGTGTGTACCAAATAAAAGACATGTACAGAAAAACCCAGGGACTTTATGTATGACATGCTTACTTTTATGCTGTACTATAGTTTCAAACTCATCCTGTCAAATCTAAACTTATCATCTGATTCCTTAACAAGGTGCCCATGATCCAGTATTTATTTCTGGTACTACTTTTTTTTTTTTTTTTTAAGATTTAATTTATTTATTTGAGAGAGCACAAGTGAGAGCAGGAGTGTGGGGGAGGGGCAGAGGAAGAGGGAGAAGCAGACTCCTCACTGTGTGTGTGTGGGGGGGGGGGCTTGATCCCAGGACCCTGGGATAATGACCTAAGCAAAAGGCAGACACTTAACCAATTGAGCCACCCAGGTGCCCCTGGCACTACCTATTTTTCATTCTCTCTTAGCTTTTATTCTATACTGTTTCCACTTCTTCTCATCTGCTATATCCAAAATGTATACATTTTTAATATTTCTCTTAGATATCCCCCCGGCTTTTTCCTTTTCATTTCCCTACACCAGACCAGGTCTGCTTTATCTTAATTATAGACCACCATTGCAGTCTCCTATTAGGTCATGCTTCACATACATTTTACCCTATAATTTCCTCTTTAATTTATCATTTCCTTTTCAAGAGCATAAAACAACCTCTGATTGCCCCAGTAGCTGGCACAAGTCCTTTCCTAGCTTTTAACTGATTTTCTACCCTTTCTCAACATGCAATCCCATAGTATCCCACTACATTTGAAGACAACTTGCTTAATTCTACATTCTGTTCTAGGGTCTTTTGAATGCTTTGCCCCCAGAAGTAATCATGTTTTCATTTTTATCAATCAAAAGCCCACTTCTGTTAAAAAAAAATCCAAATATTACCTATTTATAAAGATATTTTTGATAGTTCATTATCTTTGTTTGCACCTCCCATCTCCTCTTTGTTTACATATAATTGTACTTATAGCCACAGAGAAGGACTGAGATGGGGAGGGGACAGATTTTTATGGATCACAGTTCTAGAATTTACATGTTATCTTATTTAGTCTTAAAAACAGCTTTACATGACATTATGATTATTTAGTACATGAACAAACTACATGATTGTATAGCAAGCAAACATCAGAACCAGGATTCAAATTGTGGTCTGACAGATTCTAAAACTTACCTCTTTCCAAAAAGGAAGGAAGGAAAGAAGGAAGGAAGGGAGGGCGAGTGGGAGGGAGGGGTAGGGAGGAAGAAAGGAAGAAAGAAACTTCTTAGCATATCTTTCTTTCAGTAAAATCTGGTTTCAATCTTAAGTGGTCTCGGGTAATTTCTTCATGTTAGTCTTACTCCTTCAACTAGATTAAGAGGAAGGACATGAAGAACATACCTGATTAATTATACATATCTAATTAATATTCATCACTCTATTTGACAACTTGTTACTTAAATGTCTGCCTCCTCTTCTTGACTGTGATTTCTTTAAGAAATGAACCATAGGGGCGCCTCAGTGGCTCAGTCATTAAGCATCTGCCTTCGGCTCAGTTCATGATCCCAGGGTCCTGGGATCGAGCCCCGCATCGGGCTCCCTGCTCAGTGGGAAGCCTGCTTCTCCCTCTCCCACTGCCCCTGCTTGTGTTCCCTCTCTTGCTGTGTCTCTCTCTGTCAAATAAGTAAATAAAATCTTAAAAAAAAAAAAAAAAAGAAGAAGAAGAAAAAGAAATGAACCATAAATGGGGCACCTGGTTGGCTCAGTCAGTTGAGCATCTGACTTCAGCTCAGGTCATGATGATGGGGTTCTGGGATTGGCCCCATATGGGGGTCCCCACTGGGTGGGGGGTCTGCTTGTCCCTCTCCCTTTGCCCCCCCATCCTTGCTCTTTCTCTCTCTCTCAAACAAATAAATAAAATCTTAAAGTAAATGTTTTCTCTTTCTCCCATTAGTTCTATAAATGAATGAATTTAGTCAAATAATTAAATAATTAATAAAGGATATAATCTTGGCACCATAGGTGGGTTTTAGAAAAGTGCTATTAGCCCGGTAATGGGTATTAAAGAGGGCACATATTGCATGGAGCACTGGGTATTATAAGCAAACAATGAATCATGGAACACTACATCAAAAACTAATGATGTACGGTATGGTGACTAACATAACATAATAAAAAAGAAAAGTGCTATTGACCTAGTATTAGGCAATAAATACAGTTAATAAATGACTTGGTAGATAAAAATGTAGATATAAAATTAGGTCATATAAGCTAGATGCATTTTTTTTTTTACACTTTAAAGAGTACTGATAATATTTTAAAATTAAATTCCCATTTTTTAATGTGCCCTCCATTCACCTTTCTAACTCCTTTTGAATTTTTGTACTTAAAGAATATCTGTCTGCTATAGAAAAATTATTTGATAAATTTCATGTCATAAAGCTGTCCTGAGCTTACCAGCAGCTCACTTAAGAATAATAGCTTATTTTTTTCCTTATCACTGCTTATACATACAAGTAGTATCTATAAATACTAGCCCTTTTAAACCAGATTGCAGAATGTATCACCTGATCTCACTGATGACAGTGTAGCATAATATTTCTTTATCCAAACATTTAGAAATAAACCCCTATGTCTCCCTAATATTGTTTTCAGAAAAAGTGGCAGACTCAAATTTATGGTAAACTCTTCTCAATCTTGGGAGTTTTGGTTTTAAATCCTCATATTTAGTGAATGGCCACAGTGAGTTTCAGAGGATAGTTCTCTGTATGATCCAAATCCATTATTGAAATACGGCATTGCAAAATTTTAATTTAGAAAATTAATTTTCTAAAATTATATACTTTCACTACTAGTAATAACATAATAAAACAATATTATTGCAATAGCATGGTTAATATACTTGCACACCAAGGGAAATTAATGACTAATTTACAAAATGTGTTTTCTTTTTATTAACATAAAGATTTAAAATTGTTCTTAACTTTAAATACCATTTGTGAAGCTGAGTGATAAAATAATAGTGAAATTATACAACATACACAATCTTAATAACTCCTCCTGAGGCTCAAGGTGACCACCAACCAGCTGTTATTTTGGAAAAAATAAAACACTATATAATAAAAACAAAAACACACTTTGTTTCATGTCAGGGAATGTATTTGTGCTGTCTTTTGTGAAGACTGCATTAAGGAAACAAAATAATTGTACATATAATATCTAGAGGCCAGTGTAAATTTTATCATGTACCCCAGAAATATAAAACTGTATTTTCAGTCTTATATTTAAAGTTAAACTTCTTTTGGATTTGAGTAACTTGTGAAAAAATATTCTTGAATCCTTAATGTTACTTGTTGACATTTAAAGAATTGATATGACTGAAGTTGATAAGGTATATATGGTAAATGGAGAAGGTGACTGTAGGTAGCATTTTATCAGTATTAAAGAATAAAAAGTAAAAATTAACTTGTGTGGGACTTTTGGCATTCCACTTGAAATATGCCAGTCTGGAAAGAGCATTGTTCTCACTCTAAGAAAGGAAAAAGCAAATAATCTCCAAAGTATAACTTTTCTTGAACCCAATACAGGTTAGAAAACTATGGAATTTTTATTTTATTTTATTTTTTTATTTTTTTTTATTCTTATGTTAATCCCCATACATTACATCATTAGCGCTGTGAATTGTGCAAGACTGTTGAATCTCAGATCTGTACCTCTGAAACAAATAATGCAATATATGTTAAGAAAAAAAAGAAGAAGGTAGCAGGAGGGGAAGAATGAAGCAGGGGAAATCGGAGGGGTAGACGAACCATGAGAGACGATGGACTCTGAAAAACAAACTGAGGGTTCTGGGGGGGAGGGGGGGAGGATGGGTTGGCCTGGTGGTGGGTATTGAGGAGGGCACGTTCTGCATGGAGCACTGGGTGTTATGCACAAACAATGAATCATGGAACACTACATCGAAAACTATGGAATTTTGACCAAAAAGAGTTTTCAGGTAAATTGTACAATTAACATTTGTCACAGCTGGTAAATAGGAACATGAATATTTGTTCAAATATTGGCTATTCTTTTTATATGTTTAAAAGAGTTCATGAATAAATAAAAACCCTAGGGTTCGTTATGACCAGGAGAGATTATCAATAGACCCAGAGATGGGAGGTTTTGGTCCAGAGTCTGTTATACGTGTGACCTTAGGCATCTTACTTCATTTGTACCACCTTCAGTTAGTTTCTTCTTAGGTCACTTCTCTTTGCTTTGGCAAGTTTTCCATACTTTCCCTAACTTTTCCCATTGTTTGAAGATGGCTATATCAGAAGAAATGTTACCCTGGAATTTAATTTTTATCTTCTTTGTGAAATGTTAATATAATCCTAATTGATGCCTACATCTGAGTGCAATATATTCCAATTTGAATAACTACTGAATGAAAGGCTTTGGATTTTATAACAGTGTGTTGTATTTGAGGCTTATGTGAAAAATGGACACCTATCTATCTTTGTCCAAGTTATACTGACCATATGAGAAAGATATAATAATTAGTATTTAATTGGTAGGGTCAGCCCACATATGAGTATGCATTTTAGCTTATTCTTGCAATGATTCCTCACTGATTTTCACAGAACACTATACCAATAAGATGTCCCATTGCATGCAATTTTTAAAAGGAAGCAAAGGAAAAAAGGAATGTGCATAGAAGTATTGAGCATTTCTTTATGAAGAGCAAGGAAATAGCAATCTGATTAGGAACTATGATGTAGTATACGGCTGCTAGGTAATCTGACTTCCTTAAAATACTTTGAAAGCTCTCTTGAATATTCCTATAATTAAGACATAGGTTTTCTCAACTTACATATTTCTTGAAGTATGCAGACAGCTTGCCTCAATAGGCAAAGTTTACAACAATCCTTTTATTTTCTTAAATTCTAGGCTTGCTTGGGACAAATACTTTTTCTTCAAAACCTGTTTCCTTCTAATAGCTATAAAATATCTGTAGGATTTCACCATTCTCTGTTCAATAACATTAACCAAAAAGAAAGAAAGCGAAACAAGTGCAGCCTCTAAATGCCATTTTTATGTTTGTAGGCAACATTTGGAACACTACCAAAAATTGTAATTCCAACAAACAGCATTCTTTTAAAATAATTCTGCAAACCACTGGGCCAGTTGGTGCTTTCATAAAGAATAAATGGATAATAATGCTAGTTTATTTGGGAGTTTTCATACTAGAAAATAAGAGAGAGGCTGAAATTACCCCAAAAGTTAAAGTAAAAAATGTTGATGAAGCCATGTATTTCTAGGGGGTTCTTCCAACCAGCCAGCTATTTCCTGAAGAGAGAATATTCTCTAAACTCTTTCAAATACTCAGTCAACTCTCTGTTAGTCCAGCAGTGATTATTTAACTGATGGACCATTGCAAATTCTAAAAATCACCTTTGCCTCCTACCCCTGATAGTTTGACTTTTTAGCCATTAGTCCTTTAGAGAGTGTATATGGAAAATTGTGTTGGCTTGTTTCTACATGTAAAACATAATAGGGCAGGTAAAAATTTCTGAAAGGAAATTCAAAAAGCACAAATTATAAAGAAATGATTGAAAAAATTTGACTATGCCAAAATCAAAATTTTTGGCATAATAAAAAAGCCACTTAGGAGAACATTCTGCAATACATAAAAATGGCAGATTATTTGTCTCCTAAATTTCATTGCAAAGCTATACCCCTCCCTTCTAGCGTTTTGGAAGAAGGTTTTTTACCTAGCACTTCGTCCCACCCCACTTTAGTGTCCCCATTGTAAAGGCTGATGTTAATTTTAAAAATAAAACTGTCAGTTATTTTACCAGGAAAAATGGGTTTATTTGGAGAACTGTAATCTGGGTCCAGCAAGCTATGGGAAAACAAAAAACAAAAAACAAAACAAAACAAAAAAATGGGCAAGTCCACAGAACAAAGGAGAGGTATACTCTTTTATAGAGGAAAGTGTGACGTTGGAAAGGCTGTTAGGAACATAAAGCCCATTGGAGTAAACTGGGAGTTTGAGGAGGTATAGTGGCTTTCCATTGGCTGAGTTGTGGCTGTTTCTCACTGGCTGTGATGTTGCCGTAGTGATGAAGAAACCCTCTTTTCCTTCTGCTGGGGTAGCAAAATAGTATCTTGTGCGGGGTGCAGCTGTTCCTGTTGGATTTGCAAACGAAGAGGAGTGGTAGGGTAGGAGAACCCCCCCTCTTGAACCTCCTGACTGCATTTTAGTGAGCTTTCTCTTTATTATTTTCACACTGGCCTTCAACCAGCAACTCACAGTGTTTTTCTTTTGGTTATAGGAAGGACGTCACAGAGTCCCAAGCCCAGAGCTGGCTTAGCCCAGGTCTGGCTTCAAAGATGTTTGCTGTTTCCAGCACTTGAACCTAGGTAATTGAGAACAGCTTTTAGGCCCACCCGATCTCCAAGATTACAGCACTGAGCCTGGTTCCAACCCACATCTTTCAGAGGGGTGTGTGTGTGTAGAGCAGGCCAATTTTAATTTCCATTACCTCTCCAGAAGTTGCATCCCATGATTAGATTAGAATCCATAGTGTGCAACTTTTGATGAAAATATTTAGCTGTTGAGTGCGGTTATGTTATTTATCTTTTAAGTTTTTCTTAATATCTTTGCTATATGTTTTCATATATACGTTTTCCTATATATGTTTAGAATTTTTTCAGAGGGTATATTGATACTTAGGAGATGTTTCCTAAAAATTCAGTCCTTGACTTTTTCCCAAACCATTTCATATCTTAGGAAAAAAAAAATCATGTCATTATTATTTAGAACATGAACAATTTTAGTGAAAAGACTAACCCTTAATTATAATATTCTTTTAAACTAATATTGAAATAGAAATTTTCAACAGTCTTACCCTCCTTCATTGTCTTCATTTTTTTTGAATAAGCATTTGTAGTACTCAGCATGAATTGGCATTTAAAGTGAATAATTTTACTGGGTGTTATGATTCTGCTGCTATTTAAAGTAAATGAGTCTTTGTGTCAATGGAATGCCTGCAGGCCAGAAACCCGTTTGATAGTTCTAGCAGGAGACTCTATAGGAAATTTAACATAAAATAATTGATAGTTTCATAAATAGAAAAGGTTTAAGAAACAAAATGGTTTTGGCTTATTGATTCTGCCTCTTCTTCCGCTATACTTTACCAATAATTATAATTCTATGTTTGACTTTGTAACATTTACGGTAAATATATTTTACAATGTGCTCATATTTATCACTATTTAGAATCAATGGCATCTTTTGATATTCCTATTACTATCTACTAAGGTATTGGAAAGTTTAGTTTTCATCAGTAAATAATATAATATTAAGCTCTCTATATGTAGGGATAAAGGCAATACAAGACACTGGTGAAAACTCAGTTTAAATCCTGCCTCTATCAATGATCAGCTGTGTGGCTTGAGCAAATAACATTACCCTTCCTATCCTATGCAGATCCTTGAGATAGGCTTAGGGCTCTTTGAGAAGGAAATTCTGGGGTCTCAGATATGCCCACTTAGAGCCTACACCCTTCCCTATATTAACCATGCTCTGCATTTCTCTTTGACCCCATAGGGCACGTGCCCTACAGGAAGGGCACAGCCAGAAGAAAGCCAGAATAGAGCTTTCTACAGCTTGGGCCCATGGCAGGAACCCCTGTAGCCCACATCCCAGGGAGGTACTAGATGGAAGGAAATAGGCAGGTTCTACACGAGTTATTTCAAATAAATTTGGGGAAAGGGGGAGCAATTTGGAAATATTTTCCAGTATCCAACCTGTCAGTTCCACTTCTAGAAATGTATCATCTATGTTTAGTTGTAGAAGTGCCCAATGGTGTATGCATAATTACATTCTCTATACACTATAAAATCAAAAAGCTGCAAACAATATAAACATCGACCACATGATGAATGGGTAACTAAATTATGGTACACTCATGCACTGAAATATATTTTGCAGCCATTAAATAGGATAGGCTGGTGTGAAATGATCGTCAATATGTATTTTTAAAGATTTATTTATTTTAGAGAGAGAGTGCAAACAGAGGGAGGGGCAGAGGGAGAGAGAGAATCTCCAGCAGACTCCCTGCTGAGTGCAGAGCCCAAAGCAGGAGTTGGGGGTGGGGTGGGGGGTGTAGCTAGGATCAATCTCACGGCCCTGGGATCATGACTTGAGCCAATGCTTAACCGACTAAGCCACACAGGGGCCCTTTCAATATATATTTTTTAAGTGAGAAAAGCAAATTAATGATCTGAGGCATAATATGACCTACTGTGTGTGTATGTGTGTGTATTATGCTTGTATTTGCTAAAAATTTTTCTAGAGGAAATTACAAGGAACTCTGGGCGCCTGGGTGGCTCAGATGGTTAAGCGTCTGCCTTCGGCTCAGGTCATGATCCCAGCGTCCTGGGATCGAGTCCCGCATCGGGCTCTCTGCTCCTTGGGAGCCTGCTTCTCCCTCTGCCTCTCTCTCTCTCTGTCTCTCATGAATAAATAAATAAAATCTTAAAAAAAAAAAAATGTTTAAATTACAAGGAACTCTGAAGTTACTGCCTCTGGTTGGTAAGAGCAGGGGTTAATGGGGACAGTTTTTACTTTACACTTCCGTCCATCCGAATTTTTTTGTCATAGCAGTTAATATTTTCATAATTAAACAATAACAAAAAAATAACATTACCCTTTCCAGAACTGTGTCAGAGGATTATGTATGAGAGATAAATGTAAAGCACTAGAAAAATACCTTGCACATAGTATGTACTTTATATATAATAGCCATCATTTTTATGGGAATTGTATCTTTAAATTCCCAAATGATCTATTGCACTCCCTTACATATTATAATTGTTCATTAGATTTTATGTCATTAGATCTTTTTAAACAAATGTTACGACCTTAGAATTTTTCATTTTTGGGTTCTCAAAAATTTCAAATGAAAACTAGAATAAGACAATCATTAAAATATTATAAAAAGGATACCAGTTGTGTTGGAATGGACCTTCTTTTAAAGATGGTGGTACTACGACTATAAGGTGTACAAGTGGTGATAGTTAACATATCTAAAAGTGTGAGCAGCAAATGTCTCTCTTTTGCATTGTGTGCACATAAAACTTTTTTGGTGCTGTTTATTTTGAAATAATTTGAGGGTTTAGTGGTTTGTTTGCTTGCTTCCTTGATTGTTTCTAAGACTCAATATTAGCTAGGATGAATCTTATTTTCTAAGTGAAATAGCGTGACTGTGTTTATTTAGTTGTCTTTAAAGAAACCTTTCAACTTCAGAACAGTACCTAGAGAAACAGAAAGCACTTTTAAGTAACTTGACAGCTAGCCCAGTGCATTGTCTTCTGAAGAGTACTGCTTCCTTTTCTCGGAATGAATGCAAAAATGTACAGTCACTACAGAAAAAAATGATTTCTATTTTAAAACAGATGAAAGTTCATAAGAACATTAGAATCAGTGTCTATACTTTGTTCTTATCTTGTCTACTTTATCTGAAATTTCAACATTTTAAAAGGAGGTTAATTGAGAGGTTTATTTTCCTGTGATTTTTATCATATTCTCTATAGATATTTTCAGAAACAATTAATTACCTCTTAAAATCAGGTTATTTGGGAACTAAATTACTCCCATCTCTGGGGGACTGATTTTTCAGAGTATAGTCATGAGAGTTTTAAAGAAATTATCTTTCAAATCCCTTCTGTCTGTACATATTCTTTCCAAAGATTACTCCCTTTAAAAATATACTTGCAGTCTCATATTTGCTTTGCATGTTTCCATCATTATCATGCTTGAGAGAGTTTAACAAGGTTTGAAAAACAGGGAGGCCTTTTTTGTGAATTAATAAAGGAGCAACCCCTTATTTATCTGAGGCTTGTTGTATACTCACAGCTAGTCTTCTTGTCTTTCCAATCCATCTATATGTCTGTTTGTATATATCTCTCCATTTCTCAGTGCACATATGTTAGAATTAGATTTCAGAAGTGAGATGCCTGTAATTGTGACTCATGAACATGCTTATTTGAATTAAAAAAAAAAAAAGTAAGTCTAATTTTCCTGAATTCTCTGACAATAAGAAATGGCCTTGCCTACTAGTCATATGGTAGCATTTTCTTTAAATTGAGTGAGTTAAATCCACAATTCCAAAGTCCTAAGGAATATATATATTTAAAATGTGTGTGTGTGATTTATCATTTATGTATTGATATATATTTATTTCAATCTTTTTAAGGTACTATATATTAGAAAAATACAGTATTTCTTATTTATGGTCAATTAGGCCTTTTTTTTTTTTTTTTTTTTTTTGCTATAAAGCACCATAAACATCCTTGCATATATCACCCTGTGTACAAATTGAATATAGGGAATACACTTGGAAGAATGCCACATCATAGTGTTTGAACTTTTCCAACCTTATACTAGATATTTCAAATTTGTTTTCAAGCATGGTTATTATCAAGTTATATTGCAACTCCACCAGGGTTTCAGAGTTTCTATTTATTTATGCCCACTTGATGTTTAGTATGCTGTAGCTGGGACCAACATTGCATTTCTGCTTTGGTTGAGGGATCCCTGGTGGGGTCTGCTAGCAGGATGTACTAGAAGTAACTGCAAGGATGGAGAAGGAAAGGGCCTTGCTCCTAGTGTGCTACTTATTTCTGTCAGCATCAAAAATTGAACCCTGGTCACAGCAACTGGTTCCCATTTAATGTTGATTTCCTAGTCCCCAAACCAGCTGTATCATGCTCCTGTGGTAATAACAGTGCATCAGGAGGTCTGAATGCCAGGTGCTCGGAGCCTCCCTCTGAGATCCTGAAGTCCAGAATCAGCCAGCCTCCTCCCCAGAGGCCCAGCTTCTAGTGCTACAGGAGCCCACCTTCGTGGGCACCAAACAGGAGACAGTCCCTCTTCAGAGATTATTCCAGTTTTTTGAAGCTGCTTGCTTCAAATATTTAGGTTCTAATACCCTGAAAGTGTCCCATTTGTTTCTTCAGCCCCGGAGGGGCAACTGCTTCCAGAAGTTGTTACTTCTATGAAAACTCAATATTTTCCTCTTGCCTTTTAAGCCCTCCAATATCTAATTAACCAAACTTTTATATTAAAATATCTCTGTTAAAGTAATCAGCATATTTTTCTGTTTATGATTGGACCCTGATAAAAATGATCTATTAAAAAGTACCCTAATTTCATTTTTAATTACATCTCTTAAATAATTCAGTTGAGGAAATTTTCATATGAGAATTGCTTAATCCGATTTCCTTTTCTATGAATCTCTTGACCAATTCCTTGCTCATATTTCCTACTGATTTGTTGATCAACTTTATTTGATGGATTCTTTACATTGTGGGAAACATATCCTTTTTCTTGTATAAATGCTTCAACTGCTGCTTGTTTTTTGAGGTATTGTGAGGAGACAGCATTCTCTGTTTTCATTTTAGTCAAATTTTGTGTTCCTTTCTTTTGTAATTTCTGCTTCTTATTCTTTCTTTCAATATCCTTCCTGAAAATGAATTGTTCTAGTGGGGTGGCAAACCAAGATAATGTAAAAATTCTGGTAGTATGAACATACAGATGCTAAATTATAACAAAAATTATTTTCAATGCATGGTTGAATCCACAAGAAAGAAAAATCTCCAAGATTTAGTAACTTAAAAGGAACACAAGGTAGAAAGCTAAGCATGTGGGTTGAAGCTGGGTCCCAAAACAGGCTGTGGTTGTTAAACCTGAAAAGATTGTTTTTATATTTTCATTTTAAAACATTATAAAATATTTTAAATAAGTAAAAAGAACAAAATGAATCCCTATGTTCCTATCACCCAGATCAAGAATCATTAGATTTTTTCCACTTTTATTTAATCTCTTTTTTTAAAAAGCAAATTTCCAGACATAATGTCATTTCATCCTTCATTTTTCAATAATAATCTCTCAAAAAAGGACAAAGTTCTTGACAGCAAATGTAGAAGCAAAACAGGTGATGGTGAATAAGAGGTACAAACTTCCAGTTGTAAAATAAGTCACAGAGATGAAAAAGTGCAGCATAGGGAATATAGTCAATAATATTGTAATAACATTGTATGGTGTAGATGATAACTACACTTATCCTGGCAAGCACAGCATAATGTATAGAATTACACCTGAAACTAATATAATGTTGTATGTCAACTATACTTCAATAAAAAAAGTAAACACAATGGAAAAATACTTTATAACATCTGAGAGAATATAACTATCAGTCTAGAATTTTATAATCAGATTAGCAATTACCTAAGAAAAAGTAAGAAAGACATTTTCAGACAGATTTAACACTAAACTACTAACAGACCCTTACTAATAGAAGTCCTATTAAACAATATACATCAAGAAGAAAATAGGAGTTAATTCTTGTTATTTGTAGTAGTTATATTCTATAAAGTTGCCAGGAACACTGAATGAGCAAAGACTGAATTCTTGCTCCCAGAAGAAATAGAGACTTGGGTGCCTTTGGGCCTCTGGGCACATTATTTTTGTTAATCAAAATGCTGTTTGGTCATGTAGGTTTATATGTCAATGTCCTTCTGAAACAAGCCATCGCCTGCATATCTTCCATACAACCCTTTCCTGTACAACACATAGCAGGTATTTTTAAAATTCTTCTGTAGTCTCCTGGTCTGCAGAACCTGCACTACGTGCAAGTTTAATATCTTTCATTCTTCTCATCTTTTGACACAAGAAATGTTTAACATATTTTACCCTCGGTGATGTGGACCTAAATTTTTTTGGCTTTTAGCCTAATAATAGTGCTGTCCACTCTGTTTTTTCATCATCCATCATCCCATGAAACCACACAATGAGCTGTTTCCCATCTTTCCCATAGCTTTATCATGCACCATAGAGGTGACTTTAGCACTTTCTGTAGTGGGCAAATGTCCTCTTCCTTCTTCTGGATGGATGGTGTTGTTGATTTATTACCACTGAACTCACATTGGCACTGTAATTCATGCCTAAGGGAAGCTTATCTAATGCAAGTATTTTATCCATGAGGCACAGCATAGCCTTCTAATGCTAAGGAACACCATACAGCATATCAGCACTATGCTTAGGGGCCATTTTAAACAGTGACACCACCAAAATAATTGCACAAAAATGTAAAAAACAGACCACAAAAAAGAGAGTATGAGAGCAGAACTAAGTAGGCAGAGCATTCCCTTGTCCACCCTCACCTGGGAATGTGTGTGCTGGCAATTTTTTTTTTTTTTTACCACACTGAATATGCTCATGAATGATTGGAAAAATGCTGTGTTAATTTTGGTATTACAACTGAATTTCAACAAGTAGGCAAATATTGAGGATATATTTGTCTGAAGGGAGGATGTTAAGGAAGGAAGATGTTAACTGAATAATGCAGTTGGTAAATCTAACAAAGCATTAGTTATATTGAACCATAACAATTATGAATAATTTTATATTAAGAAGAAAAAGTTGTAATTAAGATATTATGAAACAATAGCATATACATGTAATGGGGGAAATCAAAATTAATACTTGATATATTTTCTCGTAGGGTAGTGACATTTAAATAAGAATGTTGAAGTACTGTAATTACTAAAAAAAAGATACAGAATATTTTACATCCAAAGAATATAGGAAATAAAGGGAAAATAAAACAACTAATGATAGAAGGGAAAAAGCATGGTAAAGAGAAAGCATAAATAACAAGGTAAAAAATGAATACAAATATAATAAAAGTTTGGAAAATCTATGTGCTATTTATAAATAAGTGGCACAAAAGTTTAGAAATAAGGCAAAAAATTATATCAGATAAATTCTAATTAAAAGAAAGCTGGACAACAATATTAATACCAGGCAAAATGAAATGCATAGCAAATGCATTAATAGCGATATATAATAAAGTCCACCAAGAAGATTAATCATGAACTTGTATTCTCTTAATCTCAGAATTTTTAAATTGACAATGAACTGTCTTTTATTACAAGCTATTGCATGTTTATTTATTTTTTTTTTAATTTTTATTTATTTATTCATGAGAGACAGAGAGAGAGAGAGGCAGAGGGAGAAGCAGGCTCCCAAGGAGCAGGGAGCCCGATGCGGGACTCGATCCCAGGACCCTGAGATCATGACCTGAGCCGAAGGCAGACGCTTAACCATCTGAGCCACCCAGGCGCCCACAAGCTATTGCATGTTTAAAGATAGCTCTGGTTTACAGAATAACCTAACCATTCAGTGATTATTTGGTTCAATTGAGGAGGTATTGATGTAAATAAAAAAGTAGTTATTGTAAATCTTTAGATTTTTAACAGACCAATAACAGCAATTAAATATCTTGGGTTAATATAAACATTCAATTGTGGCAACAGTGTTTTAAAACTGGACTAATAGTTTTAAAACTCTATTAATGGCATGTATGTGATTACAGGTAATAACCTGTACATGCATGGGGAATGGAGAAACTAGTAGGGAAGAGAGCAAATTATTTTAAAATAATTTAAACTGACATATAACACTTTCAGATATACAATATAATGATTCAACATTTGTATGCATTGCAAAATGATCACCCACAATAAATCTGTTAACATTCATCACCACACATAGTTAAAAATTATTTTTCTTGTGCTGAGAACTTTTAAGATTTACTTCCTTAGCAACTTTCAAAGATGCAATACACTTTGTTTTTTTTTTAAAGATTTTATTTTTATTTATTTGAGAGAGAGAGAATAAGAGACAGAAAGCATGAGAGGGAGGAGGGTCAGAGGGAGAAGCAGACTCCCTGCCGAGCAGGGAGCCCGATGCGGGACTCGATCCTGGGACTCCAGGATCATGACCTGAGCCGAAGGCAGTCGCTTAACCAACTGAGCCACCCAGGCGCCCCGCAATACAGTTTTATAAACTGTAGTCACCATGTTGTACATTACATCCCATGACATTGCTTTCATAACTGGAAGTTTGTACCTTTTGACACCATCCATTTTGCTCCCCCTCCCTTGCCTCTTGCAACCATCAATTTGTTCTCTGTATCAATTAGTTCTTTTTTTATTTTATTTTATTTTATTTTATTTTATTTATTTAATTTATTTATTTATTTATTTTATTTCCACATATAAGTGAGATCATATGGCATTGTCTTTCTCTGACCTATTTCATTTAGCATAATGCCCTCAAGGTCCATCCATGTTGTTGTAAATGACAGGATCTCCTTCTATTATGGCTGCAGAAAATTCCATTGTATATATGTACCACTTTTTCTCTATACATTTGCCCATTGATGGCCACTTAAGTTGCTTCTCTGTCAACTCTTGAAAATAACACTGCAGTGGGAGTGCATGTATCTTTTCAATTCGTGTTTTTGCTTCCTATAATCTCAATTTATATAGCAAAGCAACAGAATTTCAAGGGAAAAAACAGCAATCTTTTAATACACCTTTACCAGAAGCTGACCTATCAGGCATACCAAACAAAAACTTGTAGGAAATAGAAGATATGGATAACATGCTAAAAAAGCCAAATAAAATATTATATGAAGACCTCTTTACACAACGGTAGGTCAGTATAATTCTGCTCAAACATATGTGGAACTTTTATAATTGATCATATTTCAATTAATTTAGAATTGATAGCAAAAGCTAATTGTTAAATCTTTTTCTGTAAACTTTATTCTAAATTTTACAATTTTACACTTACAGAAAAAATTACAAATACCATATAAAGAACTTTTTCCTATTTTTCTTGTAACAGTTGAAAGCAACTTGCCAATCTGATGCCACATCACACGTGTATATTTTATTGTGTATTTCCTACAAACAATGGTCTCTTAAAATACAACCATGGAAATCATGAATTTACGTTAGTACATTATTAATCTGAATTGAGTTTTGCCAGTTGTTACAATAATCTCCTTTATAGGAAAGGGATTGGGTCTGGAATTATACATTGCATTTAGTCATCATGTCATTATAGTCTTCTTCAATTTGTAACAATTATTTTATGACTTTGGCATTTTTGAAGATTTTAGTTAATTACTTTGTACACTGTCTCTCAGTTTGGTATGTCTGATGTTTCCACATAATTAGATATGGGCTATACATATTTGACAGGAATATCACAACAATGATGCTATGTTCTCATCACAAACTACTGGGTGACTAACAATTTTGTTTGATCACATTACTAATGATTACTTGGATCACTTGATCAATATGGTGTCAACCAGTCTTCTCCCCTGTGAAGTTGCTCTTTTCCCTTTCATAATTAATAAGCATTTTGGGTTTTTTTTTGTTTTGTTTTGTTTTGTTTTTTTAATAAGCATTTTGTAGGGAAGTAATTTAAATCTCAGAAGGAGTACATTCTATTCAAACTTTCAATTTATTCATATGTTAACCTATATTGATATGTACTTATATTCCTACTTCCTAAATTCAGTAGATTATATTAGTATCATTGTTTATTTGGATGCTCAAATTCTCTGAAATTTGGTCAGTGGGGGCCCATTCAAGTTGGCTCTTATGCCCTTTTGACATGACCCCATCATTTCCTTGCTTTCTGGTATAGCAAGATGTCCAGGCTCATCTTTGTCTTTTCCCTGATATTGGCTTGAATTCAGTCATTTGAAAGAAACCTGGTTGGTTTTGGAGGATAATGGTATTTATAAGCCATGCCCTGGGGATGGGTTGTTTATTGGTACTTGTCATTTGCTCCTCTGAGGCACTCTTCATGAAAAGAGCTGGGAAATATATGTACATGTGTGTGTATGCATATATAGTTGACCATTGCACAAGACAGATTTGAACCGTGAAGGTCCATTAATATGTGGGTTTTTTTAATAAATACAGAACAATACAGTAAATGTATTTTCTCTTATTATTTTAAATAACATTTTCTTTAGCTTTTAAGAATATAGTATATAATATAACATAAAAATATGTGTTGGGACACCTGGGTGGCTCAATCGGTTAAGCATCTGCCTTCAGCTCAGGCCATGATCCCAGGGTCCTGGAATGGAGTCCCGAGTCAAGCTCCTTGCTCAGTGGGGAGAGCCTGCTTCTCCCTCTGCCTGCAGCTTCCTCTGCTTGTGCATGCACTCTCTCTCTCAAATAAATAAATATTTTTTAAAAATGTGTTAACCGACTATTTATGTCAGTATGTCTCCAAGTCAACAGGTTGTTAGTAGTTAACTTTTGGGTAGTCACAAGTTATTAATGGATTTTTCACTGCATAGGGAGGTCAGTGCCCCAACCTCTATATTATTCAAGGGTCAACTGTTTATATTTAAATCTGTATTTCCAAATCTATTTATCTAGCATCTGTCTCCAATTCTAATTCAACATCAGAGGGTTTATTTTAGACTTTTGTGTTTGTAAATCCCTTCTTCAAAAGAGAGAAAACTGGATATTCCCCCCTTGTAAAACTACTGATATAATCAATCTCTATGCAACCAATCTCTGATTGCAACTGCCTCCTTATGTGGACTCTCTATGTGGGCATTCTGCTCAGGCTCTGATACCTGTGCCGGGCTGCCAGAAAGAATAGGCATGTTCTCACAGCTTTGGAGCACTGATTGTTTACATCAGGTCACTCTCATGCAAAAACACCCTACTGCGTCTCCTTGGACTCTGATACCCTAGGGTAACTATCCTCTGAGATGGCCTCAAATGATCTCTG
This sequence comes from Mirounga leonina, assembly GCF_011800145.1. Classification (NCBI taxonomy): domain Eukaryota; kingdom Metazoa; phylum Chordata; class Mammalia; order Carnivora; family Phocidae; genus Mirounga; species Mirounga leonina. The sequence continues at coordinate 36,584,674 of NW_023270415.1, read as the reverse complement.
CCTCCTGGTACTTACTTACAGATTTATGTAATCCCTAGTGACATTGTACCAGTGTTAGTATATGTGATGTACAAGTGATGGAATGTCACCTTTTAAGATAAGGTTATACAAATTGGGGCATTCTCTGTTAGAAGTATATATTCCTGGTTAATTAGACTACTCTAGGAGAAAGAAAGTTTCCATGTTTTGAGAAGCTATATGCTGATATGCTGATACCCACATAGGGAGGAACTAAAGCCTCTGGCCAACACACAGTGAGGAACAGAGGTCTGCCAACGACCACATCAGTGAATCTGAAAGTGGACTCCCCAGCTCCAGAGTCTCCAGGTAAGAAGACCCAATGTCAAGTTCATGATTGACCCTAAGTAACAAACACCCACATAAGTTGTTCCAGATTCCTGACTCAGAAACTGCATGAAATAATAAGTATTTGTAGTTTTAAGATGTAAGTTTTGGGCTAATTTGTTACATAGGAATGGATAACTGATAAACATCCCATGTTGGGTGCTACCCTCCAGCCTCTACATGACACCATTTCTACCTGTTGGGGCTCTGAAACATTACACCAATCATTAACACATATGGAGAACTTCCTCATCACACTTGGGCTCCGACACACTAGGCTAAGCTGCCCCTTGGCACAGATACTTTACTGGCTGTGCCCCTACCTAAATGCTTTAGAAATGAAAAGATCAAAAATGGAATTAAAGAAGAAAGAGGGAATGGGAAGAAAACAAAAATTTTAATGTATGTAGACATTTAAAATAAAAACTAGAAAACACAACAAAGAAACAATAAAATCTCTCCCGTAAAACCTGTGGTAAGCAGCCAAAGTATGTGTGTATAGATATTGTATAGATATATAGAGAGATTTATCCAATAAGTAAAATACAAATGGAAAGGATAAACCCAAATAAAGTAAATGAAAAAATGTTTTCAAAGCCATGCTTTAATGAAGTACAGGGCAAATCAATAAGTATAATCAACAAAGCTAAGAGATGGCTCTGTGAAAACACTAATAAAGTGCATTTACTTCAGACAAAGTAGATTAAAAAAGAGTAAGATGCAAAACAGTAAGAATTTAAATGAGGATTACAGATTTTTTTTTTCCAAGCACAAAATATAGAAGGTGTGTTACATTGAACCTGAAAATTAATAATTATTAAATTTCAGTAACTTATAAATCTGTATCTCAGAAATGTATACATTTATATATTTTATATAAATGTATATTTGTATTTACCAAAGTGATTTAGGAAAATATGTAAAATTCAAATATATCTGTGAAAATAAATTAAAATGATATTTCAATATCTGTTATACATATATACCACACACACACACACCCTTAAAATACCTTGGTGGATTTAAAACTTACAGGCTTTTTTTTCTTACTTTTTTGCAGGTTTGAGGTATAATTGACAAAATTGTGTATATTTGAACGTGATGATTTTATATGTTGCATACATTATAATAAATCCATCATCTCACATAGTTACCTTTTTTGTGGTAAACACTATCTTAGCAAATTTTAAGTACACATACAATATTATTAACTGTAGTACAATGCTGTACACTAGATCCCTAGAAATTATTCATTTTATAAATGGTAGTACATACCCATTGACCAACAAATCCCCATTTCCCCTAACTCCCAGCCCCTAGCAAGCACCATTCTACTCTGTTCCTGTGAGTTTGGGGTTTTTTTTCTTTAGATTCTACATCACACAGTATTTACCTTTCTCTGACTTATTTCACTTATGTCATATGCCCTCAAGGCTCTCCATGCTGTCACAATGCTTTCCTTCCCTTTTATGGCTGAATACTATTTCATTGTATATATATCTTTACTATTGTGAGTAATGCTGCAATGAACATGAGAGCGTAAATATCTATTCTAGATATTGTTTTCATTTCCTTTAGATAAAGACACAAAAGTGGTATCGACAGATCATAGGGTAGCTGTATTGATCCATTCTGGTTGCTATAACAATATGCCACAGACAGGTAGCTTACAAACAGGAAACATTTATTTCTCACAGTTCTGAAGGCTGGAAGTCTGAGATCAAAGTGCCAACATGGTCAGGTGAGAGCCCTCCTCGGGGATGCAGACTTCTTGCTGTATGCACACAAGGCAGAAGGGGTAAGGGAATGCGATGGGGCCTCTTTTATAAGAATACTAATTTCATTCATGAGGGCTCCACCCTCATGACTTAACTGCCTCCTAAAGGCCCCACTTCTGAATGTCATCACATTAGAATTAGGATGGATTTGAACATATGAATTTGGGGTGTGGAAGACATGAATCTCTACAAAATAGCAGTTCTATTTTTATTTTTATTTTTTATTTTTATTTTATTTTTTTAAAGATTTTATTTATTTGACAGAGAGAGACACAGCGAGAGAGGGAACACAAGCAAGGGGAGTGGGAGAGAGAGAAGCAGGCTTCCTGCCGAGCAGGGAGCCCGATGTGGGACTGGATCCCAGGACCCTGGGATCATGACCTGAGCCGAAGGCAGACGCTTAACGACTGAGCCACCCAGGCGCCCCCAGTTCTATTTTTAATATGTTGAGGAATCCCAATATTGTTTTCCATAATGCCTGTACCAGTACCAATTTATGTTCCTACCAACACTGCACGAGGATTCTCTTTTCTCCATGTCCTCCTTGGTGTTTGTTATCTCTTGACTTTTTGATAACAGCCATCCTGACCGATGTGTCAGGTAATAAATATCTCATTGTGGCTTTGATTTGTTTTTCCCCCATGGATATTGAGTACCTTCTCTTGTACCTGTTGGCCATTTGTAGGTCTTCTTTGGAAAAAATGTTTATTCAGGTCCTCTGACCATTTTTAATTGGATTATTTATTTTCTTGCTATTAAGTTGTATGATTTCTTTATATATTTTGGATAATAACCCCTTACCAGCTATAAAGTTTGCAGACATTTTCTCCCATTTCACCCTGTTGTTTCCCTCTTTGTGCAGAAGCCTTTTAGTTTGATGTAGTCCCACTTGTCTGTTTTTGCTTTCGTTGCTCATGCTTTCAGTTTCACATGAGAAAATCATTGTGAAACCAATGTTGAAGAGATTTTTTTCCCTAGGTTTTATTCTAGTTTTATGGTTTTTAGGTCTTACATTTAAGTCTTTAATCCATTTGAATTAGTTTTTGTGAATCATATAAGACAGGGGTCCAGATTCATACTTTTGTACATGGATATCCACTTTTCCCAACACCATTTATTGAAGAGACTATTCTCTCTCCATTGTGTGTTCTTGCACTCTTATCAAAGATTAGTTTACCATAGATGTGTGGGTTTATTTCTGGGTTTTCTTTCTGTTCCTTTAGCCTATATCTGTTTTTATGGAAATACTATGCTGTTTTCATGACTACAGCTTTGTGATATAGTTTGAAATTAGGAATTAGGATGTCTCTAGATTTCTTCTTTCTCAAATTCTCTGTGGCCATGTGGGGTCTTTTGTGGTTCTATGCAATTTTATGGTTGTTATTTCTATTTATCTGAAAAATATACCATTGAAATTTCAATAGAGATTGCAGTGAATCTATAGATTGCTTTGGCAAGAATGGAGATGTTAACAGTCTTCTTCAATTTATGAACATGGAATATCTTTCCATGTATTTGTATCTTCACCAATAGCTTACATGTTTTAGTGTAGAGGTCTTTAACCTCATTGGTTGTATATATTCTTAACCATTTTATTGTCTTTGATGCTGTTGTAAATGGGATTGTTTTCTTAATTTTCTTTCAAATAGTCTGTTGTTAGTGTATAAAAATGCAACTAATTCTGTATACTGATTTTGTAGCCTACAAATTTTTTCATTTGTTTATTAGTTATAACAGTTTTTTTTGGTGAAATCTTTGGGGTTTTCTATATCACATTATCTACAAACAGAGAAAATTCTACTTCTTCCTTTCTGATTTGGATGCTTTTGTTTTTCTTGCCTAATTGCTCTGGCTAGGACTTCCCATACTATGTTGAACAAAAGTGGCAAGAGTAGCCATTCTTCTCTTGTTTCTGATCTTAGAGTAAAAGCTTTCTGATTTTCACTGTTGAGTATGATGTTAGTTGTGGGCTGTTAAATATGGTCTTTATTATGTTGAGGTACATCCTATATCAAATTTGTTGAGTTTTTGTTATGAAAGGTTATTAAATTTTGATAAATGCTTTTTCTGCATCTATTGAAATAATTACATAACTTATTTTTCTTTCTTTTAATGTGATGTATTACATCAATTGATATGCATATGTTGAACCATCCTTGCATCCCAGGAGAAATTCTCACTTGGCCGTGGTATATAATCTTTTTAATGTCCTGTTAATTTCAGTTTGTTCACATTTTATTGAGGATTTTTGTATTTGTGATCATTAGGAAAATGGCCTGTAATTTTATTTTCTTAAAATGTCTTTATCTGTTTTTGGTATCAGGTGTAATGCTGCCCTCATAAAATGAGTTTGGTAGTGTTTCCTACTCTTCTATTTTTGGAGGATTTTGAGAAGAATTGGTATTAATTCTTTTTTAAATGTTTGGTAAAATTCACCCATGAATTTGTCTGGTCCTAGACTTTTGTTGTTGGCAAGTTTTTGATTACCAATTCATTCTTGTTATTGGTCTGTTTAGATTTTCTATTTCTTCATGGTTGAGTCTTTGTAAGTTGTGTGATTCTGGTAACCTACCTATGTCTTCTAAGTATTCAACTTATTGGCATAATTGTTTATAGTAGTCTTATGATATTTGTATTTCTGCAGCATTAGTTATTATGTCTTTCTGATTTTATTTGAATCTTCTCTTTTTATTGTTAGTCTGACTAATGTTTATAATTTTATTTATCTTTTTAAAAAACAAGCTCTTAGTTATAGTGATCTTTTCTACTGTTTTCTAGTCTAATTTATTTCTTCATTGTTCTTTGTTTCCTTCATTCTGCTAATTTGAGTTCAGAGATTGTTGTTATTTTTCTGGTTCCATGAGGTGTACAGCTAGGTAATTTTCCTGAAATCTGTCTTTTTTTCCCCCCCCAATATAAGCATACATCATTATAAACTTCCATCTTAGAACAGTTTTTGCTGCATCTCATAAGTTTTTGTAGGTATATTTTCTTTTCCACTTGTTTCAAAATACTTTTTGTTTTTCCTTTTAATTTTCCAATTTTCCTACAGGAATTAATTTCTAGTTTTATAAGATTGTGGTTGAAAAAGACACTTGAGATGATATCAGTTTTCTTAAATTTGTTAGAACTTGTTTTGTGGCCAAATATATGCTTTGTCCTGGAGAATGTTCCAGTTGCACTTGAGAAGAATGTATTTTTCTGCTGCTGTTGAATGGAACAGTCTGTACATGTTTGTTAAGTACATTCGGTCTTTCATGTTATTCAAGTTTATTTCCTTATTGATTTACTGTTTGGATGTTCTATCTGTTGTTGAAAGTGGGATATTAAAATCCCCTATTATTTTATTGTCTATCTCTCCCTTCTTACTCATTAATATTTGCTTAATATATTAGGTGCACCAATGTTTGGTTCATATATGACTATTATATCCTCTTGATGAATTGACCCCTCTATCATTATATAATGATCTATTTTTTTTCTCTTGTTACAGTTTTAGACTTAAAGTCTATTTTTTTTTCATATAACTACAGCTACCCTGTTCTGCATTTCAATTTACATGGGATATCTTTTTCCTCACTTCACTTTTCAACTTAAGTGTGTCCTTAGAGCTAAATGAATCTCTTCTAGGCAGTGTATAGTTTGGTCTTGTTTATTTTTTTTTATCCATTCAGCCACTATGTCTTTTGATTGGAGTAATTAATACATTTACATTAAAGTAATTATTGCTAGGTGAGGGCATAGATATTATTATCTGGCTTTAAATTTTTTTCTTTATTCTTTTCTTCCTCTTTCACTATCTTTCTTGGTAATTTTATGATTTCTAATGTTAATATGCTTTGACTCTTTTCTCTTTATCTGCTGTGTACCTCCCATATTATTTGTGGTTACTGTGAGACTAACATAAAACATTTTACAGTTATAACAGTCTATTTTAACCTGATAACTTCAATTGCAGACAAAATCTCTATTCTTCAACCCACATTTTGTTTTTGATGTTACAGTTTATATCTTTTTATATAGCTTATTAAAGTAATATAATTATTTTTAATAATTTTGTCTTTTAACCATCTATTAGAATTAAATGATTTATATACCAACATTGCAGTATTATTCTGACTATATACTTAGCTCTATATGCGAGTTTTAAAAGTGTTTATATTTTCATGTTCCTAATTAGTGTCCTAAATCAACTAAAGAATTCCTAGTAGCATTTCTTATAAGGTAGTTCCAGTGATGATGAACTCTCTCAGTTTTGTTTGGGCTAGTATGTCTCCTTCATTTCTGAAGAACAACTTTGCCAGAAAAACTATTCTTGGTCAGCAGAGTATTTTTTCAACACTTTGAATGTATTTTCCCACCTTCTCCTGGGCTATAAGATATCCGCTAGAAAAAAAATTCATATATAGCATTATGATATTTCTCATGTATGTGATGAGTTTCTCTTGCTGCTGCTTTCAAAATTCTCTTTTATTTTTATCTTGGGTTGAATCTGTTTAGAGACTTCTGTGCTTCATAAACCTGGATGATCATATTTTCCCCAGATATGAGAAATTAGTCATTCTTTTTTTTAATAAGCTTTCAATCCCATTCTCTTCTCTCTTCTCTTTTGAGGAGTTCCATAATACATCTATTACATAGTTTGGGCTGTCTTATAATTCACCTAAGCTTTCTTTGCTCATTTTTCATTCTTTTTTCATCTTTGATTAGATACTTTTTAAATGACTTGTCTTCAAGTTCACAAATTCTTTTTCTGCTGCCTCAAGTCTATTGTAGTTTCTACTTCATTCATTGTTTTCCTCAGCCTCATAATTTCTGTTGGGTTCTTTTTTAATGATTTCTTTTATCTGTTGAAACTCTCATTTGGCTAATGTATATAGTTTCCTAATTTCATTGAGTAGTCTGTGTTCTCTTATAGTTCACTGAGCTTCATTATACCAATTATTTTAAATTATTTTACAAACAATTTATAGATCTCCGTTTTGGGGCTGGCTACTAGAAAATTATTGTGTTCCTTTGGTAGTATTGTTTCCATGAATTTTCATGTTCCTTGAGGTCTTTCCTTCAAAATGCTGTATTTGCATTTGAAGAAACAGTCACCAACTCCAACTTTTGCTAACTGGCTTTGGAAGAAAAACACCTTAACTAGTCAGTCTGGAGATTCTGAAAATTGTTCAGACATTTTCTATGGATGCACCAAGTCCACACTTCTTATTCCCTCTTTGGAATGAATTCTTGTAATTTTATGCTTTTTTCTCAATTCTGTAAAGCCAGGCCAGGTGCTAAGAACTTTCAGTTTGTCTTCCCTAGCATGATGCCCTGAAATATTTATTAGCTTTCTCTTAATTCTACAGATTCAAGTCAGCCTTGCATACATGCTCACTAGCCATCGCAAAGCCTTCCACTTGATGTCTGTGGGAGCACATACCAAAAGTTGGCCAGAAGTTGGGGGTTGAGACACTTGCAGCATTGGTGGTGCCCATGAGTCAGTTGGGAAACTCTGCAGGAAAGGTATCCCCAGAAATTTGTGGGTGAGCTTTTTGATGGAGTCCACAAAGCAATTAGTAGTATGAGCTGCAAAGTATTTAGTTACATCCCTTTAATGAGTTCTGAGTCCTGGTTACTGTGTTCCCAGACTCTGCTAACCCTTCAACTGTGCAGATAACCTAAGTATTCTGGGTAGAACAAGAAAGAAGTGGGCTTACTGATTTTCTTGATCTTTTAAAGAGGACAATTTTGGTTTTGTTGATTTTCCCTACTGTTTTTCTATTTTTCTTTCATTAGTTTCTGCTATTCTTTTCTGGCTAATTTTTCTTTTTTCTGATTTCTAAAGATGAAAATGTACCCATTGATTCTACAAAGTTTTTCTAATACAAGCACTGATTTGGTAACTTTTTATAAGTTACATTTTTATTGTTATTTAAACTAGTTTCTTATTTCCTTTGTGGTTTATTCTATAATCCATGGAATATAAGTATATTGTTTAATTTAGAACTCTTCAGGGCGCCTGGGTGGCTCAGTTGGTTAAGCGACTGCCTTCGGCTCAGGTCATGATCCTGGAGTCCCTGGATCGAGTCCCGCATCAGGCTCCCTGCTCGGCAGGGAGCCTGCTTCTCCCTCTGACCCTCCCCCCTCTCATGTGCTCTCTCTCTCTCATTCTCTCTGTCTCAAATAAATAAATAAAATCTTTAAAAAAAAATAAAAATTAATTTAGAACTCTTCAGTGTTTTTCTTGCCACTTCAGCATTTTTATGCTTATTGTTGGCACAGTATATTAGTTTGCTAGAATTGCCATAACAAAATACTCTAGATTGTGGCTTAAACAACAGAAATTTGTTTTTCTCACAGTTCTAGAGGCTGGAAGTCCAAGACAAATGTGCTGGCAGGGTTGGTTTCCTCTAAGACCTCTCTCATTGGCTTGTAGCTGGCTACCCTTTTGCTGCCTCTTCACTCGATCTTTACTCTGCATTTATTTCCCTGGTGTCCCTTCCTCTTCTTACAAGGACACCAGTTATACAGGATTAAGGCTCCACCCTAAAAATATCATTTTAAATTAATCACCCCTTTGAAGACCTTATCCCCAAATAGGATTACATTTTTAGGTAGTGGATATTAGAACTTCAACATAGGAATTTGAAGGGCATACAATTCAGTAGGTAACACATTTTATGCTTTTTCACATGTTTACTTTGAACTAACTATGTCTTTATAGTTTGAGTGCAAACTACAAACAACATATACTTTGTATTGTTTTTTAATGCATTATATTTTTAATTTTTAATTTCAGTGTTTACTTTCAATTAATGCAATCATTGATATGGTTGGATTTAATCTTCAATTTTATTAGTTTTCTACTTTTGTATTATTTGATCTTGTATTTCACTATTTCTAATCTTATATGATTTTTTTTGGTTCCAGTTTTGATTTTTCTATTTTATTAATTATACATTTTTTTTTATTTTTGCTTAGTGATTGTCTTTGGGAATAGAACATCCATCTTTAATTTTTCAGAATTTACTTACAATTCATATTGTACCAATTTACATGAATTACTGAAATCTTGGAAATGTATAAAGTATAGGTTTATATCTTCCCATTCTTTATGGAGCTGTTGATATAAGTGCTACAAAATTTGATGTTAAAGAATTAGTTCATAAAACAAGAGGGAAAAACAAAAAATTAGCATCTTTTATATTAACTACACATTTACTATTTCTGATGTTCTTTATTGTTTTTGGAGAATCTGAGATTCCATTTGGGTCATTTCTCTTAAGCCTGAAGAATTGTCTTTCTCATTACTTGTGTATATCTTATTACAAGGAATTCTCCTAGTTTTCTTTTGCCTGAAAATATTTTTATTATATTTTCATTTTTGAAGGATATTTTTGCTGGATATCAAATTCTGGTTTTACACTTTTCATTCTTTTTCAGCATTATAAGAATGATCTGTTTTATTCTGGTCTTTATGGTTTCTGATAAAAATCCCAGACATTAATTTGATTATTCCTTTTCTTCCTGTAATGTGTCACCTTTCTCTTATAGTTTTCAGGATTAGCTCATAATATTTAGCTTTCAACAATTTGACTTGATGGGGGTTTGTTTTTATTGTACTTGTGTTAAGTATCTTGTATTCTTAAAATTCGATTTTTATCATATTTGGATTACTAAATATTACTACAAATATTTTCTTCCCCATTCTTTCTCTCATCTACTTCTAGGATCCAATTATGTGTATGCTAAATAATGGGATACTATATAACAGGTCCTGAAATCTCTTTTCATTTTCTCAAAATACTATTTTCTTTGCTTCACTTTTAATTCCTCCTGATGATGAATGTTCAAGTTCACAAATTCTTCTATTTTGCAGTTAAGTCAATGGCATTTGTTTTTTTATATTTTTAGTGAATGTATGTGCTGGTTCTAAGATTTAATTTGGATCGTTTTACTTGTTTACATTCTCTATGGAAAGCTTCTCTCTTTTTATTCATTGTGAACATATTTTACCTAGTTTATTTAAACATAATTGCCACTTGAAAATTCTATTTTGCAGGCCTATCATTTAACTAATATCAGTGTTCAATTTATTTTTGAGAATGTGTCCATTTATAATACTTGAATACTGTGCAAATTTGGATTAAGTTTTAGACAATAAGTTGTGGATAATTGACTTCTGTTTGCTTACTTGTTTAATGAGAATTGATTGTTTAGTTTCGCTGGACTTGAATAGCAAAACTTTCATAGATAGCAACTCTATTCTCAGATCCTTTGTCTTTAGATGAGTTTCTCTGGGTCTCTTTAGCTTCTGCATCTATATCTCTGATTCACCTCTGAGGTGAATACATAATTTAGAGATGTTTTCTCTACATCATTCCCTCTTGGAATTCTACTACTTTCTTCAGCATTCATGGTTTCTTTGGCTTTCATTTTCTCGTTCCTTAGGATGGAAAGATTACTGTTTACCCACCATCATTACTGACATGCTTTTCATCAATGCTATTCCTGTCACTAACGTGTCATACCAACTATGATTCACTCAGGTTAAAAACTTCCAAGATGAGAATGTATTTGTCTTTCGCTCAGGGAGTCTGCACTTCCCACCAGAATTTGTCAGTTTCTATTCACTCTCTAATACCTTCAGATAATAGATTTATATTCCAGTTTTGCAGTTTTTTCTGCAGACTGAATGGTTATGTTTAAGGCCTGAGTCCATCATTCTCAAGAGTAGGTGTGTTTAGTACCTACCTTATTTGGATCTTTATTTTCTATTGTCTCTTATTTTTCCCTTATTTTAATTATAAGCTAAAAATTTCATAGTTACCACTAAAAAATGAAAAATACATGACTAGCATCTTTGCATGCTTTAATCATTCACTGAATCATACAATCCTGGTTTTTTGATGGTACATAGTTATTTACCAAAACTTTTGCTCACTTTTTTGTTGTTGTTATGTTATCTTCTTTTCATCTATGTTAATTTCTCCTAGTGGAGGTTTATTCTTTAGGAATTATTTCATTGAGATGGTAAATTCCCTTAGCTTTTATTTCCTCATACTCTGTTTTGATGATAGTTTAACTACTGAAGTCTAGGATGAGAAGTATTTCCCATAAACTCGACTTTTTTAATTAAAAGGAGTTGAATACCAATTTCTGAATTTGCACATTTCAATCCCTACTTTAAAATTGGGAACTTAGAGGGGTGCCTAGGTGGCTCAGTCAGTTGAGCACCTGCCTTCCACTCGGGTTATGATCCCGGGTCCTGGGATCGAGCCCCGCATCGGGCTCCCTGCTCGGCGGGGAGTCTGCTTCTCCCTCTCCCTCTGCGTCTGTCCCCACTCATGCTCTCTCTTTCAAATAAATAAATAAAATCTTAAAAAAAAATAAAAAATAAAATAAAATAAAATAAAATTGGGAACTTAGAGATATTGTTGTATTTTCACTAGAACTCTAGGTTTGTATTTACCTTAAAACTGAGAAGTATGAAGCATGACAACATAGAGAATTTTTGACTCAAAATGATCTTTGTAAGTCTACTTTAGTCATACCATATAAGGTGACCATGTGGACATTAATGGAATTTACTTTACTGGTTTTCAGTCTCCTCTCTCTCAGCTGACTTGATTTCTTAATGGAGCTGCTCTGGCCCAGTAGATAATAATTCGCTTCCTTAGTTATGCTCTTTTACCCAGTATAACCCATGGGACAGGGTAGGAAATGGCATTGAGAATAAAAAGGAGTTATACATTCATAGGCCCTCTCCTAAGCTCCAGTGTAGCTAATTGATAGAGCCTTCTTACAGTTCCCAAACAAAAGGATTCAATCATGCATTCAGACCCAAGAGTCACCATCCAAGAAAGTAGTTTCCATTAGATTTAATATGTAAAATTTCCTCAGCTGAAATGAATCAGCATACATTTAATGGCCACATATACTTTATAAAATCATGTATATGTATTTGGAAACACAAAGATATTAGTACAGTTATAAATGTTATATTCCATACAATTAAAAAGGCTATTATCACCCAATATTTAAAAGACATTTTAATTAAGGTATTTAACTTATTCATATTTTTATTGAACAAACTTTTTTGTAGTTATTTCCATTATATATTATGAAAAGGGGAAATGTTGTATCCCTTTTCCTATCATGAAGAATGACACCCATACCTTACTTAACATGTATATTAGCACCTGCATTGGCAAAAACCTAAAAAGTAAAATATTTGCTTGGCAAAGAAACATATTTGCAGGAGTCTTACTTTCCTAAATATTATTTTATTTGAAGACACTTGTTTTGATGTCAAACACTACCTAAATTAAAACGTTTATTTTAATCATCACTACAAATAAATCTTTGTTTTTAGCCCAGTCTAAATGCACAAATGTTCATGCAAATGTTCCACAGGCCAGCTGCTACTAACAGTCCTTTGTAAACTTTCTTCACCAGGAATTTTGTCTACATTGGTTACATATTTTAAGACATTTATAAAATGTATAAAAATTTTATCCATAGGATACCTGATTATTGGATGAAATTATTTAAAAAATAAAAGGCAAAGATGATATGTTTACCAATTCCTGAAAAAAGAACGAAAATGAATAAAATTACATACTTGACAAACAGCAGTAAGAAGACTAGCATGTAAATCATGACATCATTCCCTGTAGTAGTTGGTAATCTGATATATATATGTGTGTATATATATTTCATATATATATGAAATGATTAAACCTAATGTACTAGGGAAGATATTTAATATAGATTATTAGATACCTAAAAATACTTCAGAATGGCTGCTGATAAAGGCCCCAGACTGAACTTATTCCCAGAATACTACCATAGAACCATCCTTTCATCCAAAAGCCAGGAATACAGCTGCTATAATACTAACTACTCATTCCAGTTCTATCAGGGATCAGGAAACACAACTGTAATCTCTAAGATGGCAATTTCTCAGTCTTGCCATTGCCAATGAAATTTATGTTCAATGCTTGCTAATCTAGGGATTGAACACTAGCTCCCCTGTTACCATTGCTACTGAAATACCACATGCATCCAGTATGACATCTCTGTATAATTTCCATGTTTTATGTCTCAAGATTAATCAGCCTTACAAGAGATAGGCTGTATGCAGAACATAAACTGTAAATATTTCCAAGAATTTTAGACTTCTAGTCCATAGAATGTAGTAAGTCCTGAAATAAAGGGGTTGGAACTACATTAAATGAGCAAATCAACTGAATTATTTGCCAGAGGATTCATATAAAAAATACCACTTGTAAACTGTATAACCTCAGTTTTAGAACTTCATTTGTCATTAAGTGCAAATCTATCAACTAATGATGCAAGTTTAAATTTTGAATTGCCAAGTGCCTGATAATTCCAGCAAAAAATTTATCAATCATATTGATTTAAATGGTCTCACTTTGAGAACTTGTAGTGCATAAGCAGCAATTTATCATCTTATTTTAATAAATATTTGACTTGTTTTTAATTACGGAATATTTCCAACATATACGCTCAATTAGGAAGCATGCACAATTGTAACTACTATTCTTTTTTTTTTTAAAGATTTTATTTATTCATTTGAGACACAGAGATACAGAGAGAGAGAGAGCATGAGCAGTGGGAGAGGCAGAGGGAGAGGGAGAAGCAGACTCCCGGCTGAGCCAGGAGCCTGATGTGGGGCTCGATCCCAGGACCCTGGGATCATGACCTGAGCTGAAGGCAGACGCTTAACCATCTGAGCCACCCAGGCGCCCTTGTAACTACTATTCTTAATGTGGACTCTTTATTGGAATGAGGCTGGACTGTTTCTTGTATCTGATGTATTACTCCAAAAGTGGCAGCTATACTGTTAGTTTTTTACCTTTATAAAAACTGCATATTTTTTTATCTGACCACCTTGAATTAGGTTTCATAAATTCTTCTCCCTGTGTCAAAATATCCCCCATGGCATCCCACTGATTCACAGGTCTCATACAGCAGGAAATAGTGGGACATAAGCCTACAAAATCAGGGGTGCTACTTCACTAAAGTATTCAGGGACTCCACTTGTTTGGAGCATGTTGTAATATTCTCTTCAAAGTGAGAAACAAGTTGTTGTTACTCATATCCCCTTCAAATAAAACACAGCTAATGCTTGGGAGACCTTGCTGTATATTTTCTGTGTTATTGAGGTCTATTTATTTATCAAGGAACTAGTAAAGCTGTCATCTTTGAGTTTGACCCAGAGCCTGAGAAAATTTTCTACCTGGTTCAGCATGCTATGCAAAGAAAGCTGTCTCTGCCTTTATGACCCAGATGACCCATTTGCAATGATATGGATGGAACTAGAGGGTATGAAGCTAAGCAAAATAAGTTGGTTGGAGAAAGACAAATACCACATGATTTCACTCATATGTGGAACTTAAGAAACAAAACAGATGAACATAGGGGAAGGGAAGGAAAAATAAAATGAACATTGAGAGGGAGGCAAACCATAAGAGATGCTGAACTCTAGGAAACAAACTGAGGGTTGCTGGAGGGGAGATGGATATTAAGGAGTGTACTTGACGTAATGAGCACTGGGTGTTGATGAATCACTAAATTCTACCTCTGAAACTAATTTAAAAAAAAAAAAAAACACCCCTGGTACAGAGAACCCCAAATCCCAGTTTCTCCCCAAGGAGCAAAGGGTTTGATCTATACATTGGACACCCCAACTTTTAAGACCTGCCACTGAGAGACAAGCCCTCAAAACATCTAGCTTTGAAAGCCAACAGAGCTCACAGCCATGAGACCCATAATGCTATTGCAAACTGAGAACCAGTAAAGGGCTTGTGTACACACATATACATATATGGCCCAAGGGTCCAGCACAGAGCCATTTGAAAAGCATCCAGAATCTCTGTGAAACAGGTTTATTTATCTTAGAGTGTGGGCCTTAGTGGCAGGCATATAATTTAACACATATCTAGGAGGCTCCTGGAAGGCTAGTGAGCACCATCTTTGCACTCTCCATCTGCCACACTCCCAATGCCAGTTTTTGACACCGTGGAGCTTTTACAGGTGTCTGGGCCCATCATATTTATGTCTAGTATTCCCATTATTATGGCTTCCACCCAAGGGACATCCCTTGATCATCTGGCTCTGGTGGTTAGCAGGGTTTACATCCCTGGGTCCCACAGTTCTTGGTTGGTGACCACCACCACAGCACTGCACAGACAGCAACTTAAATACACCCCCGTCTTTCTGTGAAAAAGGTGTATTTCTTTATCCTGGAGCTTCTGCCTGAGGAGCATTCTTCTGGTTTGGCACACATCTAGAGGCTATGGAGGGGCTCTCAGAGAACAGAGGTCAATGGATACAATCATCTTTACATTCTCCCTCTGCCTTTGTCACAGAAAGGCACTTACGCTGGCCATCTGGTATCCCAATGTTGGTGGCTGTTTCAGGGGACACTTCCAGACCACATGGCACTGGTGGCCAAGAGGACATATGCTAAGGGACTGGACTGACTGGACTGGACTGGACTGTAATCTAAGGAGAAAGAGCTTTTAACAGGTTACTACCCATCGGGTAGAGCAAGAAGCAACTTACCTGGGGAAGGAAACAGACTTCTAAATCCAGAAGTACTAGAGAGTTCCGAGTAAGATAAACCCGAAACAAATTTCAATTAAAATGTCAAAAGTTAAAGACAAGGAGAGGATCTTAAAAGCAACAAGAGAGAAACAACTTCGCAGGCCACAGGAAGTGGTACAATATATTCAAAGTGCTGAAAGAAACAAAAATTCCAACCAAGAATATTTTACCCAGAATTAAAAGAGTGATAAAAAGTTTTCCAGAGAAGCAAACTGTAAGGAATTCTTCACATAGTCTGCCTTACAAGAGAAGTTAAAGGGACATGTTTTGGTTGAAATGAAAAGGCACTGGTTAATACAGAAAAATAATGAAAGTATTTGCATGAAAAACATGTAAGTATGTATCTCACAGAAAAAGGAAAATACTTGGCAAATTTCAGAACAATAGAGATTCAATCACTTAGGAATCCAGTATAAAGGCTAAAAAAAGGTAGTAAAAAAAAATAACTACATCAATTTGCTAAGGTATACACAAGATAAAAAGATACAAATTGTGACATCAAAAACACAAGACATACTTTAGAATGCATTCAAATTTAAGTTGTCATCAACTTGAAATAGACTTCATAAATGTTTTCACATGTATGCCTTCTGTGAAAGAGGAAGTAATGCTTCAAAACTCACTTTACAAAAACCAATAGTCACTTTACAAAGCCAGCATTACTCTGATACCAAGGAACAACAAGAAAAGTAAAGACCAATATCACTGAAAAACATAGCTGCAAAAATCCTTAATAAAATGTTAGCTAATTAAAAGGATTATACAAACAAATAATCCTAAAATTTGTATGGAACCAGAAAAGACGCCAAATGGCCAGAGGAATGTTGAAAAAAGCAAAGCTGGTGGCATCACAATTCCGGACTTCAAGCCCTATTACAAAGCTATAATCATCCAGACAGTATGGTACTGGCACAAAAACAGACACATAGATCAATGGAACAGAATAGAGAGCCCAGAAATGGACCCTCAATTCTATGGTAATCTTCGACAAAGCAGGAAAGAATGTCCAATGGAAAAAAGACAGTCTCTTCAACAAATGGTGTTGGGAAAATTGGACAGCCACATGCAGAAGAGTGAAACTGGACCATTTCCTTACACCACACACAAAAATAGACTCAAAATGGATGAAAGACCTAAATGTGAGACAGGAGTCCTTCAAAATCCTAGAGGAGAACACAGGCAGCAACCTCTTCGACCTCAGCTGCAGTAACTTCTTCCTAGAAACATCGCCAAGGCAAGGGAAGCAAGGGCAAAAATGAACTATTGGGACTTCATCAAGATAAAAAGCTTTTGCACAGCAAAAGAAACAGTCAACAAAACCAAAAGATAACCGACAGAATGGGAGAAGATATGTGCAAATGACATATCAGATAAAGGGCTAGTATCCAAAATCTATTAAGAACTTATCAAACTCAACACCCAAAGAACAAATGATCCAATCAAGAAATGGGCAGAAGACATGAGCAGACATTTTTCCTAAGACATCCAAATGGCCAACAGACACATGAAAAAGTGCTCAACATCGCTCAGCACCAGGGAAGTCCAAATCAAAACTTCAATGAGATATCACCTCACACAAATCAGAATGGCTAAAATTAACAAGTCAGGAAACGACAGATGTTGGCGGGGATGTGGAGAAAGGGGAACCCTCCTACACTGTTGGTGGGAATACAAGCTGGTGCAGCCACTCTGGAAAACAGTATGGAGGTTCCTCAAAAAGTTGAAAATAGAGCTACCCTATGATCCAGCAATTTCAGTACTGGGTATTTACCCCAAAGATACAAATGTAGTGATCTGAAGGCGTATGCGCACCCCAATGTTTATAGCAGCAATGTCCATAATGGCAAAACTATGGAAAGAGCCTAGATGTCCAACAACAGATGAATCAATAAAGAAGATGTGGTATGTATGTATGTATATACATATGTACATACATACATACATACATACACACAATGGAATATTATGCAGCCATAAAAAAAAAAAAGCAAAATCTGGCCATTTGCAATGATGTTGATGGAACTGGAGGGTATTATGCTAAGCAAAATAAGTCAATCAGAAAAAGACAAGTATCATATGATCTCACTGATACAAGGAATTCTTAATCTCAGGAAACAAACTGAGGGTTGCTGGAGTGATAGGGGGTGGGAGGGATGGGGTGGCTGGGTGATAGACATTGGGTAGGGTATGTGCTTTGGTGAGCACTGTGAATTGTGTAAGACTGTTGAATCACAGACCTGTACCTCTGAAACAAATAATACATTTTATGTTAAAAAAAAAAAAAGTAGGAAGGGGAAAATGAAGGGGGGGAAATCAGAGGGTAAGACGAACCATGAGAGACTATGGACTCTGAGAAACAAACTGAGGGTTTTAGAGGGGAGGGGGGTGGGGGGATGTGTTAGCCCGGTGATGGGTATTAAGGAGAGCACGCATTGAATGGAGCACTGGGTGTTACACACAAACAGTGAATCATGGAACACTACATCAAAAACTAATGATGTAATGAATGGTGACTAACATAACAAAATAAAATTTAAAAAATAAATAACTAAAAGGATTATGCACCATCAGTGAGATTTAGTTCAGCCATGCATGGATGGTGCAACATCCACAAATAAATCAATGTAATACACCATATTAATAAATGAAGAATAAATTATATAGTCATCTTAATAGATGCAGTTGAAGCATTTAACTAAAGTCAACATACATTAATGGTAAAAATTCTCAACAAAGTGGATATAGAGATCATAGTTCAACATAACAAAGGTCAATATAACAAGCCCACAGCTAACATTATACTCAACACAGAGAAGCTGAAAGCTTTCCCTTATTGTCAGGAACAAGCAAAATATGTCCACTCTTGCTGCTTTCACAGAACATGATATTTGAAGTCATAATCAGAGCAACTAGGGAGGAAAAATAAATAAAAGGCACCCAAATCAGAAAAGAAAAAGTAAAACTATCAGTAGCTGCAGATGACATAATGTTATATACAGAAAATCTAAAGATTTTACTAAAAACTGTTAAAACTAATCAACATTCAGTAAAATTTCAGGATACAAAATCAATATACAAAAGTCTGTTGCATTTCTATACACTAATAACAAACTATCAAAAAGAGAAATTAAGAAAGCAATCTCATATACAATTGCATTAAAATAATAAAATACCTAGGAATAAATTACCAAGGAGGTGAAAGATGTGTACACTGAAAACTATAAGACAATGAAAAAACTGGAGATGACACACATAGATGGAAATATATTCCATTGTATATATGTGCCATATATTTGAACCTTGGCAAGAGATCTTAAAAGTTCTCATCACAAGAAAAATAATTGTGACTTATATATAGTGATGCAAGTTAACTAGTCTTATTGTGGTGATCATTTCACAATATATATAAATATGGAACTCTTGTGTCATACAGCTGGTACTATAATGTTATATGTCAATTATATCTCAGTAAAAAAAGAATTGCATATTTGTCTACTACTCTTTGAGCAAATAAAATGTGCCCTTATCATTCACATTATTAGTGAGATACATTTAATTCATATTTAATAAATGCCGTTTGTAATGCCTAGAGTCCAAGTTCTGGTTTTGAGTTTGGATTTGATATAATTTATACCTGAGCAAATAAACATTAGTTTCATCATCTACATAATGGGGATGATAAGAGTTGTCTCACTCAAGCTTAGAGAATATTTGGGTTAGAAAGTCAATGGGGGTGATGTCCAGGGTATGAAACTATAGGAAACTATATAGAAGATTCCCCTCTTGGAGGGCTCACCTACAGTTTTGCTCACCCTGAGATCCAGTGAAGAAATAGCAGTTTGAAAAGAATGTAAATGCAACCCACAAGCAGGACAAATATCACAGGCAATGAGGTCCTCCCTAAGGAGTGAGGGGTTCAAGCCCCACAATGGTCATCTTTTCCCTGGGGAATTGCACTGGAAAGATAAACCCGCATAACATATGGCTTTGAAAACCAGTAGGGCCTAGCTCTGGGAGCTTTGAAAATCAGTGATAGTTATCTCTGGGAGTCCCAGAGGGCTATAGGAAACTGAGACTCTGCTTTTAAAGGGCCCTCACACAATCTTTCTTGGTCTGGGACCCATCAAATAGGCAGCAGTTATAGAAGCACCTGGGCCATATATGAAAGAGACATCGACTCATTTTAGGGCATATGCCAGAAGGACCTATCAGAACTTTCTCCAGGAACAAGAGCACTGGTGGGTGCCATTTTCCTTGCCTTGCTGCCTATTTAGCTGACATTGGAGAGCACCAGTTGTGACACTCTTGGTCTACCTTGCTAGCACTGCTTACCCCACCCCAGTGTTCCCTCTGAATCTACCCTTCCTAACCTGCCCACTGGGCAGGTACCCCTCCAAAGTGTCTCCTTCCCTGAGGAGGGGAGCTAGCCCTACCCACCAGCATACTGGCAACATGCACACCAACCCTCATAGCTAGCCATACCAGGGGCTAACACCACCCACCAACACACTGGGTTGCAGTTGCAGCCAGTTGCAGCCAGACCTAGCAGCCAACCACATGGGTACTATTCCCACATACGGGGATTCTCACACCAGCTGGTGGAATCAGCCCCACCCACCACTGCACCTACAGGGATCTTGACCCAGTCACAACAGGAAGGTAGACATAGTCCACATAGTGGACTTCCCTGAAATGTTTGGTTCTGGTAACCAGGGGGAATTATGCTTCTGGTTCCCTTCAGTGTGCCTTTTGCATAAAACCACTTTGTTTCAGACCAGGAGATGTAGCTTATCAAAGAGAGTCAGACAAAATAAGGAAAGAGAACTATGTTCCAAACCAAAGAAAAGATAGAGTTCAAAGTAATGATCACAAAATGCTCACTGAACATGGGAGTAGAGTGGATAAATTCAGTAAGAATTCAACAAAGAGATTGAAAATATGAAAAATAAGCAATCAGAACTCAAGAATATAATAACTAAAATGAAAAATACACTAGAGGAAATCGACAGTAGATTAGAGGATACAGAAGAATCAATAAGCAATCTAGAAGACAGTGTAGTAGAAATCATCCAAACTGAATAGAAAAAAGAAAAAAGAATTTAAAAAAATGAAAACAGATTAAGGGACCTCTAGGATAACATCAAGCATACTATATTTATATTATAGAGGTCCCAGAAGGAGAAGAGAGAGAGAAAGGGGCAGAAAACTTATTTGAAGAAATAATAGCTGAAAACTTTCCTAACATGGAGAAAGAAACAAGCATTCAAGCGCAGGAAGCACAGCGAAGCCCCAAAAAGAACCTGAAGATGTCAATACACATAATTACAATAGCAAAGTTTAAAGAAAAAAGCATCTTAAAAGCAGCAAGAGAAAAGTAACTAATTACATACAAGGGAACACCCATAAGCTTGTTAGCTGATTTTTCAGCAAAAACTACAAGCCAGAATGGAGTGGCATAATATATTCAAAGTGCTGAAAGAAAAAAAAAAAAACCCTACAGCCAAGAATAATTTAGCAAGAAGGGTTCTCATTCAGAATTGAAGGAGATAAAGAGTTTCCCAGAAAAATGAAGTTAAGGAGTTCATCATCACTAAACTGGCCTTACAAGAAATGTTAAAGAAACTTCTTTAAGTACAAAAGGCTGTAAGTAGAAGAAAATTATGAAAGAACAAATTTTATTGGTAAAAGCAAACATATAGTAAAAGTAGTAAATCAATCTCTTATAAAGTTAACATGAAGGGTAAAAGAGAAAAGATCAACTTTATCCACAATAATTAGTTAATGGATACCCCAAATAAAAAGAATAAAATATGACTTCAAGTAAAGAGAAGTAAAAATATAGTGTTTGAACTTAAGCAACCATCAACTTAAAACAGATCGCTATATACATAAATGTTATATGTGAGCCTCATGGTAACAACCAACCAAAAAGCTAAAATAGATACACAAAAATTTAAAAGAAAGTAATCTGAGCATAACAAAGTCATCAAATTACAATGGAAAGGAGCAAAAGAAGAAAGGAACAAAGAACTAAAAAACAATTAACAAAATGGCAATACATACATGCTGATCAGTAATTGCTTTAAACGTAGACTAAATACTCCAATCAAAAACCATAAAGTGATGCAATAGATTAAAAAAAAAAAGACCCATCTTTACTTGCCTACAAGAGACTCACTTCAAACTTAAAGACACATACAAAGTGAAGGAAAAACATATACCATGGAAATAGAAGTAAACAACAACAACAAAAAACCAGGGTAGCAATACTTAGACTGAATATACTTTAAAACAAAGACTGTAGCAAGAGATAAAGAAAGGTACTACATAATGGTAAATAGATCAATCCAACAAGAGACTGTAACAAGTATCTAAGTACCCAAGTATTTAGGAACACCTAAAAACAAACAAACAAAAAAATATTAACAGACATAAAGGGAAAAATTGACAGTAATGCAATAGTAGAGGGGAATTACAACACCCCACTTACATCAATAGATAGATCCTCCAGACAGAAAGTCAATAAGGAAATGGTGGCTTCGAATGACACCTTAGACCAGATGGACTTACTAGATCTATACAAAACATTGCATTCCCAAACAGCAGAATACACATTCTTTTCAAGTGCACTTCAAGCATTCTCCAGAATAGATCCCATGTTAGGTCACAAAACAAGTCTCACTAAATTTAGTAGGATTGAAATCACTTTAAGTATCTTTTCTGACAAAGATGGCATGGAACTAGAAATCAATTACAAGAAAAACTGGATAAAACATGAATGCATGGAGGCTAAACAACATGTTATTAAATAACCAATGGGTCAATAAAGAAATCAAAGAGGAAATAAATATTTTGAGACAAAGGAGCATGAAAACACAACATTTCAATATCTTTGAGACACAACTAAAAGTTCAAAGAGAGAAATTTATAGTGATCCAGGCCCACCTCTAAAAACAAGAGCAATCTCAAACAGTCTAACTTCACACTTAAAGGAACTAGAAAAAGTAGAACAAAGTCCAATGTTATTAGAAATGAGAAAATTTATTCCATGAAAACTAAAGATCAGAACAAAAAAAAAATAGAGGCAAAGAAAAAAACAGATCAATGAAACAAAGAGCTGGTTCTATGAAAAGATAAACAAAATTGATAAATCTTTAGCCAAATTCATCAAGAAAAAAAGACTGGAGACTCAAAATCAAAAATGAAAGAAAAGTTACAAGTGACCCCACAGAAATACAAAGGATTAGGGGAAAAAAAATAGAGAGCTCAGAAATAAACCCACACTTAAATAGTCAATTAATCTATGACAAAGGCAAGAATACACAATGGGAAAAAGGTAGTCTCTTCAATAAATGATGCTGGGAAATTGAACAAAGTTGAAGCTCACGTTTGTACTCTTTATATATATATATAAAAAACTCAAAATGGATTAAAAACCTAAATGTAAAACCTGAAAACATAAAACTCCTGAAAGAAAAAATAGGCAGTAAACTTTTGGACATGTCTTTTTTGGATCTGTCTCCTCAAGCAAGGGCAACGGAAGCAAACAACTGGGACGATATTAAACTAAAAAGCTTTTGCACAGCAAAGGAAACCATCAACAAAACAAAAAGGCAACCTACTGAATGGGAGAAGATACATGCAAATGACATATCCAGTAAGGGGTTAATATCCAAAATATATAATGAACTAATACAACTCAACACCAATCAATCAGTCAATCAATAACCAACCAACCAACCACCTGATTAAACAATGGGAAAAAGGGAAGAGGACATGAATAGACATTTTTCCAAAGAGTCATATAAATGGCAAACAGATACATCAAAAGATTCTCAACATCACTCATTATTAGGGAAATGCAAATCAAAACCAAAATGAGATATCACCTCACACCTGTCAAAATGGGTATTACCAAAAAGACAAGAAATAAACAACTGGTGGTGAAGATATGGAGAAAAGGGAATCCTTGTTTACTGTTAGTGGGAACGTAAATTATTATAGCCATTATGGAAAACAGTACAGAGTTTCCTCAAAATGTTAAAAATAGCAATACCATGTGATCCATCAATTCCACTTCCAGGTATTTATTCCATGAAAACTAAAACACTAATTTGAATGATGTATGCACCCCTATGTTCATTGCAACAATATTCATAGTAGCAAAAATATGGAAGCAATCTAAGTATCCATCAATAAATGGATGGATAAAGAAGACCTGTTACATATATACAATGGAATATTATTCAGCCATAACAACAAATGAAATTTTGACCTTTGTGACAACATGGATGGACCTAGAGATTATTATGTTAAGTGAAATAAATCAGAGAAAGACAAATACCAGATGATTTCGCTTAAAAGTGGAACTTAAAAAAGCAAAACAAATGAATAAAAAATACTACACAGAAATAGACTCACAAATAGAGGGAAAAAAATAGGTGGTTGCTAGAGAGGAAAGGGGTAAGGTGATGGGCAAAATAGGTAGAGGAGATCAACAGGTGTAAGCTTCCAATTATAAAACAAATAATAAATATGTCATGGGATATAAAATACGGCATAGGGAATATAGTCAATAATATGCTAATAATTTTGTATGGTGACAGATGGTGACTATACTTATAGTGAGCATTTTATAATGTATATAAATGTTGAATTACTGTTGTATATTTCCATTAAAAATAAAAATAATTGTCTCACAGATTTTAAAGATAGCAAAAGAGGTTTCTAAAGCTTTTGCTTTCACATAGTAGGCCCTTGATAAGCGTTATTTTTCTTCTAACTACACGAATGATCTTTTTGCACTTACCACAGTTTAGTTTGTTTTTGTTTTGATATTTAAAGTTATGTTTAGGGCAGTAGGATGATGGGTAGAGTCCTATTCCAGTGCTTTGAATATAACTTGCAGTAGGTTTCTGATAACTGTCACCACTAGCATCACCCCTCTGTGCTTTGGTCTTACTTCACATACCAAATCTCTTGCCATACCTCTCAGTATGGCTTCCTACTAACTACTGGTTGGGAGGTGCTGGAAGAATTATTCAGTTTCAATTTTACTTCAAATCCCCAACCACTATGAAAAAAATACTTATAAGGCATACCCAATTTCCTAACTTCTAATATATTGTTACCTACATTTGAAAGATGTTCAGAAGACTGTTATAATTGCTATTTTTTTTTAAGATTTTATTTATTTGAGAGAGAGAGAATGAGAGACAGAGAGCATGAGAGGGAGGAGGGTCAGAGAGAGAAGCAGACTCCCCGCCGAGCAGGGAGCCCGATGCGGGACTCGATCCAGTGACTCCAGGATCACGACCTGAGCCGAAGGCAGTCGCTTAACCGACTGAGCCACCCAGGCGCTCCGCTATTTTTCTTTAACCATTTTACATTTCTTTTTGCAGGGGAAAAATTTCAGTCAATTAAGCTCGCAAGTAACTCTTGCTCAGACTTTCCTGTGACTGTCATAAATGAGAAATGTTTTTTAAAAATGAATAGTTGTAAGGATTGAGTCTTCTGATGGGAGCTGTCTATTACCTGTCTGACATTTTGGGGGACTTGATTAACTACCTCGGTTCATCTGAGATAACTATTCAGAAAGCCTTGAACTGTTCTTTCACTTACTAAATGAATTTAAGTCACTCCCTGGTTGTCTCCTAATTACATATGGCATTTCCAAGCTTGTTGCAAATGACAACTATGACTCAAAAGTGTCTTGACAGTGGAAATATCCCTGACATGAGTTTAAAAGTAGCATTTAATAATCTTTTCATGCCCTTGGAATTAGATACAATTCTTCTTTTCACACTTTAAGTGTGAAGTAGGCAACTTTAGTGGATCATTTCTTCTCTCTGTTCTCCTGCCCAATCCCTATAGTATTTGCCCCACAATTCACAAATTACAACGTTCTGAAATAGTTTTTTATAGTTAGGTATTTATATATGAGTTTTTAAAAATAAGTGTGACAACTCTGTGAAGTTATAAAATTTGTCCTGCAGAAATACTTGCATTCAAAATTACTAATAAAAGTATTCAAAAACTGATGATATAAGAATATTAAAATAGGTTAAGTATATGCCAGTAGAGCACAGATTCAATAAATTACTGTCTTTCCATTTAATGGAGCATTATAGAGCAGATAAAAGTAATATATTGAAATGAAATGCTCACCAAGTTCAAAAATTATAGTATAAAATGTACTCTAGATATGTATCTTATATAAATACCCCTACACTTTTACCCCTACAGTAGTACACCTAGACATCTTCTTTGTACTATATTTTTGTACTTAATATTCTTTATATATATATTCCTTTTACCTATTAGCTTGTTAATATTTTTATAATATTATATGCTTATAACTTCAGTGACTCTCTGGGAGGATGCATAAGGACCTTATAATCAGTTACCTCTTTGAAGAAGAACTGAGTGACTTTGGAACAGAGGTTAGGGCAATTGGGTTGGAACAGGAAAACTAACAAACCTGCATAGTTCACCTTTTTTACTTAATTGTTTATGATTCAGGGTGTGGAGTGAGATCTATTAGGGAATGTTAAAAGTCTTTCCTCAAGCTTTCACTTAACGCTATAAATGTGGCAAAGGTATTTTTATTTTACTCCCTTCCTCTAACACTCACTGATGATAACCAAATAGAGAAGTAAATATCCTCAACTTCAAATCACAATCAATAAACAATATCTGTCAAATAAAATAAAATTTGTGTCAAAATCAAGATGTTTATATAGAACTGATACACACCTTCTTGGCTTCAGGCAGCATGCAGATTTTTCTAAACATAGTCTTAAAGGCTCATCAAAAATACCTTGATCTAAATGCTATAGTAAGCTATGCAAGAAGCCAGGCAGGAATACCCTTTCATGGCCTCAATTCAGTATAGCAAAAGACGAAGAAAAGCTGAAGGAGGTAAAGGAAATGTCTAATATGCTTTAGCGGTGCTGCACAGAGACAGATGAGTAACTATAGATAACAAATCATTACACATATGCAGGTTATATAAAGGCTTCACCATGAGCCACACCAATCTTTTATTGCCCCAGTGGGCAATAATCCCCATCTCAATTCTTCTGCAAAGTATTCGCTTAGATGGATCTGCCCACTTGAAAAAGAAATAATAACCTGGAAAGAATCAGCAGTATACCAACCCAAAAATATGTTTTTAACTAAATTATAAACATTAGCAGTAGAATTAACTTTCCCAAATCTTCAGACATATGGTTCTCCATACCCAAAGAAATTAATGATCACAAGGCAGCTTTATGAAAAAAAAAAATAATTTTTTTCAAAGAGTGCAGGATATTAAAGAGAAATGATAAGCAATATAAGGAGACTGGATGTGATCTGACAAAGAAAATAATTAGAAGAAAAAATCTTTAATAAAACCAAAAATAAGACAAATATTGGGGCGCCTGGGTGGCACAGTCGGTTGAAAGTCCGGCTCTTGATTTCGGCTCAGGTCATGATCTCAGGGTCATAAGATCAAGCCCCACATCGGCGGGCTCTGCACTTGGGGTCTGCTTGTCCCTCTCTCCCCTCCTCAAATAAATAAAATCTTAAAAAGAAAAAAGAGCAATATTACCAAAGGCACACAGTCTTTTAAAAGTCCTACAAAGCAGAATGAAATTTAAGAAATAAAAAATATCAGAAAAATGATGCTAGGTGTGGAAGGAAAAGGAGATCCAAACAAGTATAATATACATTCCTAAAAAAAGAACCAGAAACAAATAGAAAGATGAAAAATATAATTTATACACACATATAAATGTAAATAAATAACTGATGCTACAGATTAAAAGAAACTGTGTCCTAGGACAAACTGGTAAAACATAATTCACTACTAAACATATCTTGACACAGTTACTAAACCTCAAATATAATTAAAGGATCCTCTGGAAAAATGTCACCTACTCAGACTTTTCAGTATCCAAAATTCAATGTCAAAATAAGATGAACCATTATAGAAAAATTTCTGAATACCATGATATATGATCAAGAAAATTGTCATTCACATATTAAAAAAAACAAAGTTGTCATTCAAATATCATTTCAAATATGCAAGAACTCAGATAAAATATAGGGTGGTCCTATTTCATAGTTTCCCAAAATCCACTGATGCCTATAGAGATCAATATTGGTATTAAGAGTTCTCTCTTCATCTTTAAACATGTCCTGATTTGGACAATAGTAGATTTTATAGTCATAATAATAATAATAATAATACCCTCCTTGAAAGAAAAACAAAACAAAAATAAAAATTCAGAAATGGCAACACAGAACTTCATTTCAGCTCTGACATGTAAAGGAATTTGAAATCCTTACTTGAATCCTAAGAAAAAAACTGAACAAACTGAAAACCAGTGACTTTTCTTGGACTCATCAGAGAACTGTGCTTACAAAGCAAGTTACCATCCTGGACTCTGTACAGACAAGTGAATACAATGAATCATAGCCAGCAGCCTATCTGGAACAGAAGCTGCTGGAGCCATAAACTGGTGGGCACACTTAAACAGTAACTTCCCAGAGTGTGGATTAGCATGAGAGAAACTCTGGGTGTAGGGGCTGCAGTTTTAGTGGGGCCCCCATGTTTTTGTGGGCTTTGTCTCCAAAAATGCCCACCAGGTTCACAATGTGTAAAGTCAAGAAAAAATCCTCCTGTTTTGGCAAGAGTGTGAGAAAAGTAATTTTTTCAGAAATAATTGCAGTATGTTCTCTAAAATAAAGGCTTATATAGGGGACAAGACCTTTGCAAAGCCTTATCCAAAATAGGGAAAGGAAATAATGCAATCCCATCTCTCTCTAGCCTTCCTGTCTCATCTAAGGGAGGAATAAAAGCTGAGAAACTTTTGTGGAGGTCACGGTCCAGAGACAGAAAACCACTGAAAGATAGAAATTTAATCATGAGATTATAGATTTCTTCCACCTGTCACAACATCAGCAGGGCTCCAGAATATAATAATGGGTTACAGCTGAAAGAACTAGAAGGTACAGATTTGACTTAAGAAGATTTTTAGGGAAACTCAAAAACAATAAGGGAGAAAAAAAAAAGGACACTAGAGAAAACTGACATATAAAGCTATAGTAAACATTAAACACTCCCCTACTCTAAGTCAGATAAACACAAAACTTTATAGTAAAGACCTATCTGTCACATTTCCTATTACCTGATAGATCATGACCAGCTTTCAACAGAAATTTACAATGCATGCTAAAAGGCAAGAAAAAAAAGTCTGAAGAGACAAAGTAAGCATTAGAATGAGACACATATATGGAATTATCAGAGAATTTCATATGACTAAATTTTTAAGAACTCTAAATGGTAAAAGTAAGCCAGAAGCAAGAACAACTGGGTAATATAAATAGAGATGGAAACTCTAATAAAAGAAGAAATGCTCACTCTAAATACTATAAAATGTTAAATCTAAAAAGACTATCACAAATAAAGAAGGGATTTAATGGGCTCATCAGTAAACAGGACACAGCTGAGGAAAAAATCTGTGACCTTGAAGATAGGTCAATAGAAACTTCTCAAATTGAAATGCAAAGAGAAAAAATAATGTAAAAAAACAAAATAGAGTATCAAAGAACTGTGGTATTATTTCAAAAGGTGTAACATGCATATCTAGAATACCAGAATGAGAATAGAGAAGGGAGTAGAAGAAATATTTAAAGTAATAATGGCTGAATTTTTTTTCAAAATTAATGATAGACACCAAAACACAAATCCACAAAGCTCAGAGAACACAAAGCAAAATACATACTAAAAAATGTATACCTAGGTATATCATACTCACAGTGCAGAAAACCTAAGACAAGGAGGAAATCTTGAAATAATCTAGAGGAAAAAAAATAGTCATGTAGAGAGGAAAAATTTTAAGAATTATAGTGGATTTCTCATCAAAAATTATGAAAGGAAGAAAAGAATGAAATAATTAAAATGGTGAAAGAAAAACCAACCTAGAATATCTAGAGATATACAAGAAAACGTGGGAATAAACTACTATATTGAGATTGCTCAGCAAATTCCTTCTATTTTGTGTAGTTCATATCTTCTTAAAGCAAAACCATTTTTCTACTCCAAAAAACTCATATTTTGACTCATATATGATCATTTCAAAAACTTTAAATTTTGATCACCTAGGTATCATTCATTATTGAATCAGCATATTCCATAAGTTTCTAAGGTATATAAATGCATAAAACCCATTATTCATTCATTCATTTTATGCACTATGATAGAGGAACAATAATAAGAATTTTAGCAGATTTCGGGCGCCTGGGTAGCTCAGTCGTTAAGCGTGTGCCTTCAGCTCAGGTCATGATCCCGGGGTCCTGGGATCGAGTCCCACATCGGGCTCCCGGCTCGGCAGGAAGCCTGCTTCTCCCTCTCCCACTCCCCCTGCTTTTGTTCCTGCTCTTGCTATCTCTCTCTGTCAAATAAATAAAATCTTAAAAAAAAAAAAAAAGAATTTTAGCAGATTTCTCAGCAGAAATCATGCAGGCTATATAGAGTGCTATTCATTGAATGATTGATTAGAGGGAATCCACTCACGTATGATTACTGAGGCTTCAAAGTCCAAATTTTTCAAAGCAAATATCCCAGTTTGAGTCCAAATTTTGGGAGGCTGCTGTAGAGCCAGGAAATTGAAAGGCCATCAGGAAGAAGAATTCTCCTTTATTGGGTGGGGGAGAGTCAGACTTTTGTTCTATTCAGACCTTCAACTGATTAGATGGAGTTCACCCACATTATAGAGGTCAATCTGCTTTATTCAGTCTACCAATATAAATGTTCATCCTGGGCGCCTGGGTGGCTCAGTCGTTAAGCGTCTGCCTTCGGCTCAGGTCATGATCCCAGGGTCCTGGGATCGAGTCCCACATCGGGCTTCCCGCTCTGCGGGAAGCCTACTTCTCCCTCTCCCACTCCCCCTGCTTGTGTTCCTGCTCTCGCTATGTCTCTCTCTGTTAAATAAATAAAATCTTTAGAAAAAAAAAATGTTCATCCTATCCAAAAACACCTTTGCAGAAACACCCAGAATAATGTATGATCAAATATCTCAATTAAGATAGTTTATGTATGGATTTTATATTCATTTTATCTATATCAGAAGCCAGTATCTGGTATATACCACAAAAGGAAAGAAAAGAGTTTGACTTTTGCTAGAGAAATTTGATAGCCATCATCAAGATTTAAAGTAATGAATAAATAATATTGGCTTTCTAAAAATTGAGTCCTTCTGTTATCCTAGATATCATATTTTATATACTCCAAATAAATTATGATAACAATGGTAATAATATGAAATAAAATATTTTGGAAAATATGTCAAAAGAACTTTCTTATATCCATACTTATTATAGGATAGAGCAAAATAAAAGAATCAAATAATAGATACCCAGGAAAATCCTGTTCTTCATTTTTCATGCTATCACAAAACAGTTAACAAGTGCTGGGATATGGGTAATCCTCTTCACCAAGATGGCATTCACTGTGTGCCAATAGATGTCATCCTGTTTAATTTTCACAGCAACTTTATGGGGTAGTTATCCCTTGTTTTATTTTAGTGATGAGGAAACTAGGGCTCGGAGTAGTAGTATGCAATCGCCACCATCAGCAAGAGATAGAATCAGAATTTATTTATTTATTTTTTATTCTTATGTTAATCCCCATACATTACATCATTAGTTTTAGATGAAGTGTTCCATGATTCATTGTTTGTGCATAACACCCAGTGCTCCATGCAGAATGTGCCCTCCTCAATACCCACCACCAGGCTAACCCATCCTCCCAACCCCCTCCCCTCTAGAACCCTCAGTTTGTTTTTCAGAGTCCATCGTCTCTCATGGTTCGTCTACCCCTCCGATTTCCCCCACTTCATTCTTCCCCTCCCGCTACCTTCTTCTTCTTTTTTTTTTCTTAACATATATTGCATTATTTGTTTCAGAGGTACAGATCTGAGATTCAACAGTCTTGCACAATTCACAGTGCTTACCAGAGCACATACCCTCCCCAGTGTCTATCACCCAGTCACCCCATCCCTCCCACCCCACCCCCCACTCCAGCAACCCTCAGTTGTTTCCTGCAATTAAGAATTCCTCATATCAGTGAGATCATATGATACATGTCTTTCTCTGTTTGACTTATTTCACTACAGACCAATATCCCTGAAGAACATGGATGCAAAAATTCTCACCAAAATACTAGCCAATAGGATCCAACAGTACATTAAAAGGATTATTCACCATGACCAAGTGGGATTTATCCCTGGGCTGCAAGGTTGGTTCAACATCCGCAAATCAATCAATGTGATAGAATCAGAATTTAATACAGATCTGATTGTCTCTGAAACCTCCTATTTTCAGTTTACATTAATTCCTTCCCTCGTAAGTACTGTTACATTATTTTTTTTAAAAGTGTTAATCAATTTGTTCATCTGGAATTGGCATCAAATGATATTTTATAGAATATTAAAAATCTCATGGCATCAGATTTCCCGAAGTTCAAAGTTGAGCTTATAAATAACACCTTCATAAATTTAGCCAAATTTACATTGGGTCACTCAGTTTTCAATAACTTTGACTAAATCTCCCATATTTCTTAATATATATTGGATATCAAATCTTATCAGATTTTCTTTTAGAATTAATTTGGAAGGATAAAGTTTGTTCATTTCTGTTTTTTGAAGACCTTATCGATTAACACCACTACCATGGGTTTATGGATAGAATGCGTGTTGATACTACCTTGGGAGGAAAATAAAATACAAAATCTGTCCTAGTTCAAAGCACCAAAGAATTATGCTGTCTACTACTATGTATTTTATCTCAGTGGAATTTAGCATCACGGGCCACACTCAAGAGAGAGTCATCTCATGGCCCTCCTTGCCAAGGATTAGCAATGAGAATCTAGTACCAGATGTCATTTAGGTATCCCTGCATGTCTAGGAGACTATGATCTCATTTTATGCACTAGTCTAATATCTTTGTTTTCTTGTTGTTCAGCAATGAAGCCTGTGGAGAACTGGAAAGCAGTATTATTTCCTGTAGTTCACCATCTGTGGACCAAGCTTTTTCTTTCCTTGTGATGCAATTCAATGCCTATACTATGAACTGCAGCCTAGCTCTACATCAAGTATTTTGTTTCATCTTTAATTTGTAATTTGTTCAATGTACAGGTGAAAATAAATATAAATTTACAAGATGTGCAGAAGGAAGAAAGTCAAAATAATACGAAACGAATACTAAAATGTTTCAGTTACTGAAGTAAAAGGATTATCATACGGTTTTTCTTTGTGTGTCAAAGTATCTAACAACAAAAGAAAGGACTTGCAAGATACATGGAAGAAATTAACATGGGTATGAAACAACATGTAATATTGTTTATTATTCCATATTCATATTGAGAGAATACAAGGGAGGGATTTAACATGAGCATAAATGGACTTAAAAAAATAAACAGACAAAACAGAAAATGCCAAAGCAAGATTTGCTTTTGTCCTGTGAAACCACCTGGGGACCTGCATTTCAGGTGCAGCAAGTCACATGGCTGCGCACACCACGCCCAAAATGACTTTATGTGAAAAGCTGTTTATCAAAGTGGGAGCATGTGGCAAGCATTGGGAATGAATCACTGTTGCCTTTGTGGTATGCCAACTTGTGCATTTATCTTGTTACATTTTTCTATGCTATATCATTTTCAAAAAATGGGACCCCTGCTGCATGCAAAGTCCTTGTCTGATTCTATAACAGTAAAGGAAAGCATTTAAAATTTTTTGCCTATACAGAGAAATAGAGAACTTGACTGGATTTGATGAATTATTTTTATATCATATGTGCAACTTTCACCTTTATCAATATCTGTAATGTAAGCTACCAAGCACATTTTATAATTTACATAAATCCATAGAGGTAATTATTGACTCAGAGCAGTATGATGCTATACTAGTTTTAATGTTGATGACTGCTCACTTAAATTAGAGCAAGTATTTGTAATAAAAAATTCACAAATATTAAGACATATTGGAAACTTTTTATTTGATGAATATGAATTTACATGACTTTTTAATCCATTGAAATTTCCTTTAAATTAAGCAGTTTAGGATTTACTTAAAAACAACAACAACAACCTAGAATTGCTTAATTTAGCCTGCTAGGATTTCCCTGTGCAATTAGACTGCATGGAACATAAAATGTCCTCAATAAATAATTGGTGAATTAGTGATGAATGGATAAATGAATGAGTAAATAAACCTACAAATATAGAAAGAAAGGAAAAAGTTTTCAGACTTGCCTAATGTTAGGACTACATAGGCAAGTATTAAAAAACAAACAGGGAAGTTCTAAGATACTTGATCATGTTTCATGTGCATATTTGGATGCCTACTAAAGTTTACATACATGCACACAGATCCATACACACAGATTAATTGAAATTAGGAAACCATGACTCAACCGAATATATGCAAGAGCCAAACCAAGCTAATTTTCATCTTAGATTTCATCCGAAAATTTTATTTCCACTCTAAAATATGTTCTAAAAATATGCCAGTATAGAACACCTATAAATGCTGAATATCAACATCCAAAGTACACACAAAAGAGAGATCCTTAGGATCCAAAAAGGAAGAGAAGATGGCTACCACAGTGGTATGATGAAGCTTAGGCTACAGATAAACCTGAGTTTTTGTAGATCTTAGTAACCAAAGATCATGCACATTTAAAGATATTCAGAGAGAGGGAATAGATCTTTGAGTCTCACTTGAAGTAGTACTAATGGTATAGTAAAGGGAAACCTCAAGCTGGGAAATAGACCTGGCTTGACACTTGTCCAAAGAACTTGAAGGAATAAATGAACACAGAAAGGTGCTCACTCTTGATCCAAATATCTCAAAATAACTTTGGAAAGTGCTCTATTATTCACAAGTTCACAATTCAAAGTTTAAAAATACACAGGAATAAGGTATCATAACAAGACAGCAAGAGAAACAAACAGGAGAATTAAATTTACCACTAGCTGTAGTTACATAGGACTCCTCAAGCATGGCACATAAAATTACTATATTTATAATAGTTAAAAGAGGCTATTTAGGAATCATACAAGGAAACAACTGATTTTGAAAGAGAACCAAAGAGACATTCTCTAAATATAAATACTGAAATTAAGATCATAGATAAACAATTAGAAAACTGAAGATAAATCTCAAGATATTACTCAAGATATACCATCAAGAGAGATTTTTCTATCTAGAGATAGAAAATATGTCAGAGAAATTAAGAAGGATGCTATGGTAATAAAAGGCTTAACATATATTTTATTCAATTTTGAGAAGACTAGAGAAAATAAATAAAACTTTTAAAAACTGACTGAGAAATTTCTAGGCTTGAGGAAATACCCAAGCCCTTAGATTCAGGAATCACAGCAAATCCCAGAAAGAGTATGTTAAAAAGAAAAGGGGAAACCAAATGTACGCTTATTAATTGATGTCAAAACCCTCAAATATTGGTGGCTTAAACAAGCCCCAAATCTTACTTTACAAAGTTATCTACCTTATTTGATATCCCTGAGGGGTTGTCCTCATTCACATGATTGAAGATGACTCAGCTATCCACATTCTAACTAGTTATAAAGAAGAAAAATATATATATACCTTCCTTTAAAGGGCATAATCTGGAAGTTGTGTACACTGAGGGGTTTTTTTGCATCCCTATAGCAACTCTTAGCCTACCTGACCACAGCCAAACTTAGGCAAAGGGAATTTGAAAATAGTAGTCCTTCACTCAACAGCCACATGCCCAGAAAAAAAAAAAAAATAAAATCCATTACTCTAATATTGTGCTATCTGATATAGTAGCCATTATTCACATTTAATTAAAATTAAAAATTCAGTTCATTTCCACTAGCCACACTTCAAGTGTTCAGTAGCCACATGTGGTTAATGTTGGAAAGTACAACCCAAGAACGTTTTCATAACTCAGTGCACAGTTTCTCCTGCTGCTCAAAAAGTGGGTAGAATACAGGCTGGAAGAAGTTCAGCATTCAATGTCATCAGTTTCTCCTTTTATTACACAAATATGTGCATTTACGTGAACCCTTATTTCTATACCTGAAACACGTTCTCACTTCAAGTGACAATCCCCAGTCCAAGATTTGGAGTATAGCTGCCTCTAACAAGCTCAGCCATGCCTACTAATTCTGGAGATCTCCATAATAAAAGATAATTGATATATCTATGATTCCCCCCTCCACACACAGTGGTAGAGCAGGAATAGGAAAACTACATTAAAGGCACACATTTAAGCAAGGGAGAAAGGGAAGCGCACAATAGTCATTGACCCAAAATAATTACCAAATTCCCCTGAGCAGGAGCTGTTGAATACTCAAACTGGATTCAGTTTTACTAAGCTAATTCGGCAGTCCTAGGTCCGCTTTCTGGGATAAATTATCTTGTCTTTAGATCCCTGAAAATGTCTTCCTTGGCCCACATCTGAAATGAGCAATGGAGAGTATTCCTCCTGAGTATTCTGATGATTTTTGGGTTACTTTTGAACTTGAACAGTCACAAGCTTTTGTGTTCCTTGAGGTCACCTGAAATAAAAATTTGTGTGGGAAGACATGATTCTTAATTCATTGCCACTGGGCTGATTCCTAGTTTTCTAGTCTAAAATTCTTAATGGAAAATACTTGAGAGAATTACATGGTACTAGAGTTGAATCTCCTGCTACGGCTGCTTCTTCAAAGATACTTGTTAAAATTGCTTCTGTTTGGGGCACAGAAATAAGTGGATTTCTAAAAACTCTCTATCCACTTATATTGCAGGCCATAGGTATAGAGTAACAGGACTTTCTTATCATTTAGCAATAGCAATATTAAAATATTTTTCATTATCTTCCTCTAATCTTGCTAGCCAGCGTATATTAAGGAAATGGAAGGAGTTAGGAAAACAAAATTATTGGGAAATAAATGAAGTCTAGGATTTTTTTTTTTTTGTAATATGATGTATAAGCGAGTTGAGTCTATTTACATAATTTGAGGAGACAATCTACCTTAGTATCCTTCTGGCATTTCTGTCAGATTTGATTGAACTTGCTCAGACAGTTTTAATATTATCAGGTGAAGGGCACACTTAGAGGTAGACTGATTTATAGCAGGAAGAAAGACTTTCACTATCTAGTCTGTTAATCACTTATTTGTTTTGAAAAGTTTCAGCTAAATTTCTTAAATAAAATGACTGACAGTAACTTGTGGGTGTAAAACAGCCTGGGTTCTAGTCCTGGGTTTACTGCTGTCTTAGCTGTATCAATGCAAACCTTTTTATTTCTTGGTTGTAAGACAGCAGGGGTGTTTTAGTTCTGCTATATGGAATCAAACTGACAACACGGCTTATGGGACATGCTTTCAGATAGGAAATCTCAAAGTAAGATTGAATTTTCTTTCTGAAGAGAATGATTTCCTTTAAGCCAGTGAGGAAAAGCTTAGCTAAGTGTAGCCAGGTAAGAACAAGTAAACAGAAGTCTCAATAATGAGTGTAAGTGATACTACACAGTCTAGTTTCAGTTAGAGGCAAATGTAACAGTCACAGCATTTTGGTATTCTACCCAGCAGTGTGGGTAGGGACTATTATATTAAATTACGGATTTTTATGTTAAATATTCTGAAGGGTACTTGGCCGAAACCTTAACTCAAATTCCTTTAAGTGCATGGCCAAAGGGCATAAATAACAGGAATATAGAATGTTTCCTGTGCATTTTCAGGGTTTATGAAAAGCTCCTTAAAAATGGATATTTTTTAGTGTACACAGAACTGTACACTTAATGGTTAAAATAGTGAATTTTATGTTATGCACATTTATCACAATATTTTAAAAAAGAAAATACATGAAGTTTCAATTTTCAGAGAAAGTACTTGGAAAGTGAATATGGAAAGTAACCTTATTTTTTCAGTTCATATGCTAAGTTAGGTGCTTTCTATTTATGATCATAGTTACTCTTCAGAAGAACTCTTACAGATATTATTCACATTTACAGATGAGAAACTGAGGTTCAGAAAGGACATGTATATGGATGAGACACTGAGATTCAGAAAGAGCATCAAACCCAAAGTCACGGTAAAATATTGTCTTTGAAAGCAGAAGCAAAAAGGATAGTGGTGAGGAAAAGCTCATGGCTTCCATGGACTATGGAAACAATAGAACATCTCCACCACAATCCAACTATCCTAAGAGCTTTACCATATTCCATTCCTGAACAAGTGAGCATTAAGGTAGCAAACCTAGATCCAACAATCAATGTAAGTAAAAGAGGGAACCATAAATGAGAGAATGAATGGTTAATATTTAAAGTTAATAATTATTGATTGATTGTCAGTAAGAGCTTTATGCCCTCCAAGAAAAATAAGAGTTTAGTGTTGGATATGGCATCCTCCCCAAATATGTTTTTAATGAACCTGTCTCAAGCTTTCTCTTAAGGAAAACTACCTTTAAAAAGGAAATTTCAAAATATTTCATCAGAGAAGGAGTATTCATTGAAACAATTATAAAAAACAAAAATTGTCAGTATGAAAGCTGAAGATGAAGATATAAAAATAGTTCCAAATATACACACAGGAAAAGGTAACTTCAAAAATAGAATGCAACTATGTTTTCACTATTCTTTGCAATTGTTCCCTTTGTTCACCCTCTCTCAACTTTATAGCCAGCAGTACACAGGAAATATGAACTATATGAGTCTTAATCTTAAAACCAGATTATCTAAAACCCCAAAAATAAATCAAAAGCAGTAGTCTGTCTATAGCACTTACTGCTTTTTATAGGAACAGTAAAAAACATTCCTCATCAGATTCAAGGAAAACAGCCTTTAACACTCAGGTTTAGAAGGTGACAAAACATTTTAGGAGCTAAAGTCTTACATATAGTATTTTTTCACCAATAGAAACCTCAGGACTAGCTACTACTGTTTTTCTAACATTACTGTGATCCAGGAAAGGGGGGAGAGGAGTGGGTTTGACTATAATTGCCTTTGAATTGCTTTAGTATTTGCTAATAGAATCAAGAACTATGCATGTCACCCACTTCTAGGAATGACATCATGACCTCCTCAGGGAGTTATTTTGTTTTTTTGAAATAGTTCTAATCATCTTTCAAGAAGAATTTGTAAATAGATTACCAAATAAATTAAGGTATCCAATTGCTAAGCACCTAATGATTGTATTTGGTGATACTACACTGCAGGAGCTAGCCTACTTCAAGTTACAGGAGCACTCCCCACAAGAGACCACTGTCCCCATAAGACCACCCCCACAGTGGACACCAACTACAAATTAAAAAGTTTCTCAAAGCCATCCTCAGCTTTGATAATTTTCTAGAAGGACCCATAGAACATACTGAAAGTTATTATATTCATGGTTATGGTTTATTACAGATAATGGATACAGCATAAAATGAGACAAGAGAAGAAGTGCATGGGATGGAGTCTAGGGAAATAATAGATAGGGAGCTTTCCCAGCCCTCTCCCTGTGGAGTCAGAACAGTTTCCTTTCCTGGCATCAGTATGTGACAATATCTATGGAGTACCGCCAATTAATGAAGCTCATTTAAGTCCTGGTGTACAGAAGTTTTATTGGGACAGTGTCAGATAAGTATGATTGATTAAATGATTGCCCATGTGGTTGATCTCTATCTTTAGGTGAACTGATACCACATGGCTCAAAGCCCCCATACTAAATCACATCATTTGTCTTTTTGTTATGGCCAGGCTTAAATCACATTGTTAACTCCCAGCAGCGATTACCTCCAAAAACCTAGGGCAAGGGGTGGTCTTTGAGTCCAATAAATTGTTTATTACATACCTATCATATTAGTTTGCTAAAGATGCCATAACAAAATACCACAGACTGAATGGTGTAAAAAAAAGAACTTATTTACCTCACAGTTCTAGAAGCCTGAAGTAAGAATCAGGGTGCTAGTAGGGTGATTTCCTCTAAGACCTTTCTTCCTGGCCTATAGTTCACTACTCTCTTGCTGCCTCTTCACATGGTCTTTACTCCATGCATTCTTATCCCTGGTACCTTCATCTGTTTTCATCTTTTTCTTTTTTTTGAGAGAGAGAGAGAAAAAGGACACATAAGTGAGGAAGGAGGTGTGGGGGAGGGGCAGAGGGAGAGGAAGAGAGAAAATCCTTTTTTTTTTTTTTTAAGATTTATTTATTTGAGAGAGAGAGAGTGCATGAGCAGGGAGAGGGTGAGGAGAAGGAGACTCCAGCTGAGCATGGAGCCAAGGAGGGGTGACACTGGGCCTACACTGGCCCAATTCTATGACCCTGAGATCAAGGTCCTGAACCAAAACCAAGAGGAGTTACCCAACTGACTGAGGCCCTGAGCCAAAACCAAGAGGCAGTCACCTAAACGATTGAGTCGCCCAGGCACCCGGAGGGAATGGGAAAATCTTAAAGGACGCTCCACACTCAGTGCAGAGCCCAACATGGGGCTTGATCTCACAACACTGAGATCATGACCTGAGCCAGAATCAAGAGTCAGTCGCTTAAGCAACTGAGCCACCCAGGCGCTCCCATCTCCTCTTTGTACAAGAACACCAGTCAGATTGGATCAGGGCCCTCCCCAGTGGTTTCATTTTAGCTTAATCACCTCTTTAAAGTTCCTGTCTCCAAATACAGTCACATTTTGAGGTCCTGGGGGCTAGGGGATCAACACATGAATTTTGGAGATGTAATCAGTCCATCAGATCACCTAAACTCTAAGGCAAGGCCAACCGCTTTTAGTTAGTCTCCTCCACATCCCACTAGGAATAAGCCATGTTAAATAATTAGGTCAACAAATGAGTGTTAATTTGCTGATAAAAAACACTCTATTTTCCTGAAATGCGTATTTCACTTAGGGGGTAACAAAAGGTTTATGTGTTTACTTCAGCATCTTAGTTTCAGTGTTTTTTCCACATTGTAAAGAGAAGTATACATTAAAACAACTTCTGGAAGGAAATAACAACCTTGAGCTAATTTTTTTCTTGTATTCATGAATTTAGCATGTAGATAACTTGACCGGGGGTGAAAGGAAATTTTGTTGTGATTATAAAAGAAACTGTTAAGGTGAGACCTAACATACTATATATACAGTAATCCTCTCCTTATCCCTTGCTTTGTTTTCCTTGGTATCTGTTATCCGCAGGAACCTGCAGTCAATAGTAGCCTAAAACCATGTCACAATACCCACACCATTCACCTCACTTCATCTCATCATATAGGCCTTTTGTCATTGCACATCATCACAAGGGTGAGTATAGTATAAGGTTTTGAGAGAGCTATCACATTCACATGACTCTTATTACAGTATATTGTTATAATTGTTCTATTTATGATTTATTATTGTTAATCTCTTACTGTGCCTAATTTATAAACTAAACTTTAGCATAGATATGTATGCATAGGGAAAAACACAGTGTATGTAAGTTTCATTGGTTTCAGGCATCCACTGGAGGTCTTGGCATATATCCTCTGCAGATAAGGGGGGATTACTGTATTCAGTACGTTGAAATGGAAAGTCTAGTAAAACAGATTTTTCAGGGGGTTGATTTTGTTAATCTGCAACTTTTGTGGTTCTGTGAACACTCTTTGGCATTAGAAAAGCCCTCTTTGTGCTTTGTGTTTTATGGTCTCTAATACTCAATTTGTAATTCAAGTAGCTTTCTAGGTGTTAAAGCATGATTTCAAGAATGTTTATATAACTCTTCTGAAAGAAAGTATGGCATTGTTATCAGACCCCAGTTTAAAAAAAAAGCAAATATTAGTTTTTAGTACGTCTTTATGTTTGCATACAAGTAAGAGATATACAGAGTTCCCATATACTCATATCTAGTGTCCCCTATTGTTAACTTCTTACATTACTGTGGTACATTTGTTATAATTAATTGAATGAATATTGATTCATTGTAATTAACTAAAGCCTTAGTTTACTCAGATTTTTTTAGGTTTTTGCATAGAGTCTTTTTTCTGTTCCAGGATTTCATCCAGTATACCACATTATGTAAATTTATTGTTTCCTTAGGCTCCTCTTGATTGCTAGTATCTCAGACTTTCCTTGCTTTTGATGATCTTTACAGTTTTGAGGAGTACTGGCCCCTCTACTGGAATTTGTCTCATGTTCTTCTCATGATAAGACTGGTTTTATGGATTTGGTGGAGGCCCATCACAGAGGCAAAGTATCATTTTCATCACATCATTTCAAAGATACATAGTATCAGTATCATTCATGACTGTTGGTGTTGATTTTAATCACTGGAGGTAGAGTCTGTCAGGTTTTTCCATTACAAAGTTACTCTATGTTTTTTCCCTTTCCATACTGTAGTCTTTGGAAGGAAGTCACTATCTGCACCACACAGTTAAGAAGTGGAAAGTTATGCTCTCCCTACTAGGGAGCAGAGTATCTACATAAATTATTTTAAATTCTCCTGCACAGAACATTTGTCTCTTCTCCCCTATTTATTAATTTATTCAATTATTTATATTAGTATGATCACAAATATTTAATTGGGGGGCTATAAATTAACACTACACTATATTATTTTGGCTTTGACATAGATTACTCCTTTGTTCAACTTTGATGCTCCTTTGAGTGACTATTTTTTAGACAAACCTGAAATGACACAATAAAGCCCTCTATATTAAATAATAACCCCCCCACAAATACTAGGGATTGCCTTCAAAAAGCAATATATACCTCCCTGTATTTTTCCCTCACTCTGGCTG
Source organism: Mirounga leonina (assembly GCF_011800145.1). NCBI lineage: Eukaryota > Metazoa > Chordata > Mammalia > Carnivora > Phocidae > Mirounga > Mirounga leonina. The sequence continues at coordinate 36,542,168 of NW_023270415.1, read as the reverse complement.
TGTGTGTGTTTTCCTCCATTTCTTCTCACTATTGTATAACCATTACTTACTTCTCCTATTGTCAGGCTCATGACCAAATAATAACCCAACAAGAACAAATGTGCTTCAATATAATGTAAAACTCTATGTCTTCTCCAGGTCTCAGCAGTCCTCGCAAACTGCCTGTAGTTCAGCTTAGTAGATTATTGTGGCATAACTAAGTTTTATAATTCAATGCCAAGGGCAAACTGAAAAGCACTAAAAAGAAAAGATGTCTTCTATATGCTCTTCTATAAGGACAAATAATCATGTCAACTCTCATTTAGCTTTGTACAGTGATCTGAATAGAACCTCTTATATCTTGCTGGAACTCATAATGTTTTGGCACAAGAGTTCTGTAACCCTGGGTCAGCTACAATGGTGTTAGCATGTGTTTAGTAAAGTTGGCAGACAGTCCAGTGGGGGGAAAATATCAACACTCAATGTAATGTTGGTATCTCAGACTCATGTTTCCCTTGAGTCCTAAAAGTAAACATAGATACTGAAGACAAAGTATTTAAGTAATATACATAGTTTTACATGGGAATTTGGAATGAATACACTGATATATTCTGCACTGTTGAAGGACTGAAAACATCATTATTCTAAGTATTAGGCAGTTCATATTACACATTTCTTAGCCTTCTAAAAACCAATAAGCAACCAATTTCTGATATCCTGATTGTTAAAAGGAATGAAACTTAAAAGTGAGATTTTTTTTTTTCCTGTATAAAACAGAAGAGATAAATCAGTGACTTCTCCATTTTGTGTTCTAGACAAGCCCCCTGATCTGGAAAAAATCCTATTCTTTTCCTTAACTTCCTTAATCTGTTTAGTAAGAGTTCAATGACATTTTCTTAATCAGTAGTTGCACAATTACTTTATGCTAGCCAGCAATATCAAGATTAATTGCAAATAACTTTAAATACATTTCTTTGGTTGAATGATAACATAAAATGTGTTATTTTAGCAGGACCTAATACTTATTAGTATTTTAATTATTTTATTTATTCATATATTTAAGTGTATATATAAAAATCCAGTTGTATTGGGGCGCCTGGGTGGCTCAGTTGGTTAAGCGACTGCCTTCAGCTCAGGTCATGATACCAGTGTCCTGGGATTTAGTCCCACATCGGGCTCCCGGCTCAGCAGGAAGCCTGCTCCTCCCTCTCCCACTCCCCCTGCTTGTGTTCCTGCTCTCGCTGTCTCTGTCTCTGTCAAATAAATAAATAAAATCTTTAAAAAAATAAAAAATAAATAAAAATAAAAATAAAAATAAAATAAAAATCCAGTTGTATTTACTCAGTGTATTTAACTCAGACCTAGCATCTCTTGCTGTGATGCCTATCTAATTTTAGGTGTTTCTACATTGACTATAGCTTGGTGCTGATTAACAACCAGTACTTCTATTTGACTTGCCTTGTGGTATTTTCACTTCCCAAGTCTTTGTCCTCCTCATATACTGTCTGCATTGCAGAGGAATTTCTCTCTGTTATTTTTATTTAATTACTCTACAGTTTCACTAACACTCTTCTACAGTTTCTTAAAGTTCTAATAGTTCACTCATATTTATATTTTTTAAACCTTTAAACATGATCTAAATTAGTTTTTTAAATTGAGTGCTAGAAACACTTATAATTCTCACAACACCTATTATAATAACTATTCGTTCAGAAATGTAAGCAGGTCTTATACCCAATCTTTACCAGTCTACTTTTTGGGTCAGTATTTAGAAATTCAAATGTATTGCTTTCTTCCAGTCACTAGAATCTTTCGGGATTTCTGTAAGTATTCAAGTGATGACTATGCCTTCCTGAACTTTGAGGTATCACACCTATAAGTCATGTAAGACCCAGAAATAATAAAAGGAATTTCCTGTCTTGTATTCCACTCACTGGTCCTTTCTGCAACTACATAGCAGCAGATTCAAATCACTGTTTTCAGAAAAGTTATGCAAGTAAAAATGTAAACAGAATGAAAACAATTTCTTTAGACCACTTTAGTCAACAGCATCACAAAATAGGTTTTAGAAGATACAATTGTCATGAGAGAGAAAATTAAAAAAAACAACACTTTTTTTGAAGGTGGTAATCTCAAAATTAGAGACCACAAGGTTTCTGACTCTCAACTTTATTTATATAAGTAATGGGTTTGAAAAAAATAAAAAAGCCAGACTAATCAAGATCCTGCTTCTATTGATTGGGGGAAGGGAATAATAACAATCATGAAATATGTCCAGAGCCTTCTCTATAATAAAGTCCTACTCTTACAAATGGATAGGGGAAACTTTGCAATAACCTTATGCTACCAGCTAAGGGAAGGACATTATTCCCACTCCAGCTCCCCCTAACCATCCTGTCTCATGGGAAAAAAAAAAAAAGAAATACAGAGTCAACAGAGGTCAAGCCTTCAAAGAAATAGATTGGGAACAATGCAGCTAGGGAAGGTTGTAGGGGGAAGGGGGCTAAGGGGAATACCTATATCACTGAAGAGACATTTGTGAAAGTCATAGCCCCAAAAAACAGACCACAAAAACACTAAAATTTAATGATAATACTAGAGAATGCTCCCCTTCCCTCTTACCCTACCACCACATCAACATGACTCCAGTAAATAACAGTGGATTACAGCTAAAAGAGCTTCAAGACACAAAGTCTTCTGAGGACGAGTACTTAGGGAAGCCCAAAGTTAAGAGTGGTGACAAAACCAAGGTCTAGAGGAATTTGAAATCTTTGACACCCACAACTACAGCAAACATTAAACAAGTCCAACTTCTAGCCATAGTAATATAAATCTTCACACTAAATGCTTATTTACTTTAATCTCTATTATCCAATCCATGTCTCACTTTCAATAAAAGATACAAGGTATACCGAAGCATGCCAAAAATCTGAAGGAAAAGAGCAATCATATCATCATACTCAGTATGACAAATATGTTGGATTAATCAGATAGGGAATTTAAAATAACTATGATTGATATGTTAAAGGTTCTATTGAAAAATAACATATAAGATAAGCCATTTCATCAGAGAAATGGAAAATATATGAAGGAATTAGATGAGAATGCTAGAAACCAAAAAGAGTAAAAGAGAAATGATGACCTTCAATGGGTTCATTACTAGAGTCAGCACAGCCACAGAAATAGCCCATGAAATCGAAGATAGGGCAACAGAAATTATGGAAACCAAAACACAAATATTCAAAAAGGAATCAGAAAAGAGCCTCAAAGAACTGAAGGATAACTATGAAATACTCATAGGATTATTGTAGTACTCATAGGAAATACTCATAGTATTACATAGAAAACTATGTAATACTCAGAATTTGAATTCCTGATGCTAGAAAATGAGAGAATGGGACAGAGGAAATATTTTAAGAAGTAATGACTAATAATTTTCCAAAGGTAGTGGCGGATACTAAATTGCAGTTGCAATAAGTTCTAATAATAAGCAAGAAAAACCACTAAAAAATAGAGAAATAAAAAAATGGGAGAAAGGAAGGAAGGAAGGAAGGGATCTTGAAAGCATACATGGAGGGTAAGACAGAGAAACAAGGTAAGACTTACAATATAGTTCATATGAAAATACACATAAGCCAGCAGAAAGAAAGAAAGAGAAAAGAAAGAAAGAAAGAAAGAAGAAAGAAAGAAAGAAAGAAAGAAAGGAAGAAAGGAAGAAAGACAGGAGGGAAGAAAAGAAAAAAGAAAAGGAAGAGAAGGGAAGGGAAAAGGATTTCTATACCCAGCAAAATTATCTTTAAAACATAAAGGAGATAATAAAGACTGTCTCAGACAAACAAAAACAGATGTGATTTACTGCTGACACACCTACTTTACAAGAAATGTTAAGAGAAGTTCTTCAGGCTAAAAATAATGTGATATAGGTCAGAAACTTGAATCAAGAGAAAACAAAAGCAAGGTAAATGGAATGAATAAAGATGAAATATGATGCTCTTAATGTCATTCTAATTATAAAGAAATAGTAATACAGTGAAGCAATAACAACAGCAATGTATCAGGCTTACAGCATGTGTAAAAATGAAGTGTATGACAACAGTGGCACAAGGGCTGAGACACATAAATAGGGAATATGCTGCTATAATGTCCTTATAATTCACGTGAAATCGTATACTATTACTTGAAAGGTGACCCAAGATTACTAAAAATATACATTGTAAACCTTAGGAAATTGATTTTTTAAAAGACAGAATTCAATAGAAGAGATGGAACTGAATCAAAAAAATATCCTCAATTAAACCTAGAGAAGGCAAAAAAAGAGGGGAAAATAGAGAAAAAAATGCAATGAGAAGAAAACTCCTCTGAGGATAATTGATTTTTAAAAACATGGAAACTCTCTGTACCATGTTTGTAACTTTTGTGTAAAACTATATTGATTTCAAAATGAAAAGTTTATTCAAAAAATGTAATTTGGGGGGCACCTGGGTGACTCAGTTGGTTGAGCATCCAACTCTTGGTTTCAGCTCAGGTCGTGATCTTGGGGTCATGGATCGAGCCCTGAATAGGGCTCTGTGCTCAGCAGGGAGTCTGCTTGAGATTCTCTCCCTCTCCCTCTGCCCCTTCCCCCCTCACTTGCACTCTCCCTCCCTCTCTCTCTGTCAAATACATAAATAAGTCTTTTTAAAAATGTAATTTGGTTTTAGTTTCTTATAACCAAGAGCTATTAAACAAATGACTGTTAATAGGTTAAGTGTGAAATCAAAGGATAATCAATTAAAAAAATTAAGAGCAATGAAAGTATTTGCAATAGTTATTAGGAAAGTGGATAAAAACAAACTGAAATGTTGAAACAGGATGTGGAGTAAAACAAAACAAAATGACTTTGAAGTCTTAGTTTTTGCTATTGGAAGAGAATAGAGTCATCATTAACAGAAATGTTTTAAAAATCAGGAAGAAGAATAAATCTGAGAATAGATCTAATTACTACAGTTTTATGAAAATCAAGTTTAACCTGTGTACCTCAATATCCAAGTATAAAGGTCAAGAAAACAATTATTAGGACATAACAGAACACAAGTCAGGATTGAAGACAAAGATCTTGTACAAACACACAGACAGTAGTTGAAATCCTAAGAGTAAATTGCCAAGGTAGTTTTTTTTTTTTTTTTTTTGGCTGGGGGGAGGAGGGGGGACAAAGAGCCAAGATAATGAAAGAGAATGAGAAAGAAAAGAAAGAAAATAAGAGTTCTAAGACAGAAGTTTCTGGAAAATCTGCATTAAAGAGTTCAGGAAGTGGAAAGAGCTTCTGGAAAGATGGGTCCTGAGCTCATGTCATCCCAGGGACACACCATGATAACAGACACATCAGTGCAATTAACTCAGCAAACAACCTGAAGACTGGCAGAACAGACTTTCACAGTTAACCATAGATAGGAGGCCACACAAAAAAAGGATAGGAGGGGTGGTTGGGAACCCCTGGTGAGGCTAATTTTAAATGGGAGTGACACCACAGGCATGAAGAAGTGAGAGGATCAGACCCCAAACCAGGTAACCCAGGCAAAGGGGATCTGCACTGGGAAGATGAGTCCCTATAACATCTGACTTTGAAAAACAGTGGGGGTTAACTTCACGAGTTTTTACATTCAACAGGGCTTAACTCTAGGTACTTTAAAAATCAGCAGGCTTAGCTCAGGGAGATCCAGAGGGTAATAGGAAACTGAATCTCCACACTTAAAGAGCCAACCTAACAAGCTGGCCAAGATTCAACATAGAAGCAGCAGTTTGAAAAGAGCCTGGAGTATACTTCGAGATTTATTTACCAATCTCAGAACTTACATTGGAAAAGCAGGGATCTTTAGAAGACTTCAAAAACAAAAGAGCTGGCGGGTGCCATTTCCCTCCCAACCTGCCAAAGCCTAGAGAACAGGACACTTGTGGGAACCACCTATCTTGCTCTCCTCCTATCTTGCTATCACTGTGTGTTACACTCCACATTCTGAGGATCCATTCCATCAAACCCACCCCACTTGTCAGGCATCCCTCCAAAGTGGCTCCTGTCCAAACATATCCTGCAAATAGCCCTGGCACGGTCCTGTGCCACTCCAAAGTGACTCCTGCCTGGGGAAGAGGAAGACAACCACTCACACCAGTGTGCCCTTAGTCCCAGCAGCCAAATTTTATAGCTAGCAGTGCAGAGAGAGTGCCCAAATATTAATGTAACTGCAACCCCAGCAGACAGACTGGGGGCAGGCATCTGGTCTGACTGCTGGCCTTGCCCACCAACAAAAGCCTCTCAGAGATAAGGCAAGAAAAGCATCCTGCAGGTCACTGCAGCTACAGTCCTGGCAGATGCGCTGAGGGCAGACATCTGGTCTGAGTGCTGACACTGCCCAACTATAAGGCTGAGGCAGCCCTAAACTGCCCCCTTATTGAGCACAGGGACCAAACCCTGCCCAATGTACCCACAACAGGCAAAGTGGGCCATTGCAGCCAACTAACTTAAAGGCTAACATGGGTAAGCCTCAAAAGTAGGGCACAACAAACCACATAGTGGTGAACAGGGGATAATACAGAGCACCATCTTTACTTCATAAGGCCACTATTTTCAAGATCAAGAGATGTAGCTGACCTTCCTAATACATAGAAACAGATAAACAGAGTTAGAAATAATGAACAGACAGAGGAATATGTCCCAAATGAAAGAACAGAACAAAACTACAGCAAACTGGAGCTGAATGAAATGGAGATAGGCAATATGACCTTTAAATAATTCACTGTAATGGTCATAAAGATACTGAACTTGAGAAAAGAGTGGAGGATCTCAGTGAGAACTCCAACAAAGAGATAGAAAATATTAAGATACCAGTCAGAGAGGAAGAACTCAACTGAAATTTAAAAAAAAATACACTAGAGGGAATGTATAGCAGATTAGAGGAGGCAGAAGAACAGATCAGTGAGCTGAAAGAGTAATGGAAAACAACCAAGCTGAACAACAAAATGAAAAAATAATTTAAAAAAAATGAGAATAGGTTAAAGGAACACAGCAACATCAAGTATAACATTTGCACTATAGAGATCCCAGAAGGAGAAAAGAGAAGGGTGCAGAAAATTTATCTGAAGAAATAATTGTTGAAAACTTCCTTAATCTGGGGCACCTGGGTGGCTATCTGTTAAGCATCAGGCTTCCTGCTTGGCTTCTCCCTCTGCTCTTCTTCTCCCTCTCCCTCTGCCTGCTGCTCACTCCCTTGTGCTCTCTCTCTCTCTCTGTGTGTCAAATAAATAAATATTTTTTTTTTAAAAAAAGAAAACTTCCTTAATCTGGAGAAGGAAACAGATACCCAGATCCAAGAAGCACAGAAAATCCCCCCAAAATCTACCCAAGGAGGTCCACACCAAGACACATAATAATTAAAATGGAAAAAAAAAAGTAGTGATAGAGAATTTTAATGGCTGCAAGAGAAAAGTAAAAAGCTATATATAAGGGAAACCCCATAAGGTTATCAGCTGATTTTTTCAGCAGAAACTTAGAAGGACAGAGAGAGTGGCATAATATGTTCAAAGTACTGAAAGGAAGAAACTGGATACCAGGAATGTTTTACCCAGTAAAGTTATTCAGAATAAAAAAAGAGATAATGAGTTTCCCAACCAAAATCTAAAGGAGTTCATCATCACTAAATGAACCTTACAAGGAAGGTTAAAATTAATTCTTCGAGTGGGAAGAAAAAGCCATAAACAGAAATAAGAAAATTATTAAAGAAAACATTTCACAGGTAAATATAAACACAACAAAAGTACATTAATTACTTATAAAACTAGCATGGAGGTTAAAGCACAAAAGCAGTAAAATCAATTACATCTATAAATATCAGTCAAGGGATACCCAAAATAAAAGGAAGTATGATATCATATACATAAAACATGGCCAGGAGTGGGGAGTTCAAACTTAAGTGACCAACAACTTAGTATAGACTGCTATATGCAAAAGATGTTACATATGAACCTAATGGTAACCACAAACAAGTGACAAAATGGCAATAAATACATACCTATCAATAATTGCTTTGAATGTAAATGGACTAAATATTCCAATTAAAAGACATAGGGTGACTGAATGAATAAAAAACGAAGACCTATCTATATGCTGCCTACAAGAGACTCACTTCAGACCTAAAGACACATACAGACTGAAAATGAAGGGATAGAAAAACATAAGCCATGCAAATGGAAAGCTGCAGTAGCCATACTTAGGCAAAATCAACTTTAAAACAAAGGCTATTAACAAGAGACAAAGAAAGACACTACATAATGATAAAGGGAACAATCCAACAAGAGGATATAACATATCTATGCCCCCAACTCAGGAGCACCTATATATATAAAGCAACTATTAACAGACATAAAGGAAAAAAATTGACAGTAATACAATAATAGTAGGGAACTTTTTAATTTTATTTTATTTTAAAGATTTTATTTATTTATTTGCCAGAGAGAGACACAGCGAGAGAGGGAACACAAGCAGGGGGAGTGGGAGAGGGAGAAGCAGGCTTTCCATGGGGCAGGGAGCCCGACGTGGGGCTTGATCCCAGAACCCTGGGATCAAGACCTGAGCCGAAGGCAGACGCTTAACGACTGAGCCACCCAGGTGCCCCAATAGCAGGGAACTTTAACAACCCACTTATATCAATGAAGAGTTCATCCAGTTAGAAAATCAACAACAAAAAAAACAGTGGTTTTGAATAACATATCAGACCAAATGGACCTAATATATATATTCAGAACATTCCACCCAAAACCAGCCAAACACACATTCTTTTCAAATGCACCTGGAACATTCTCCAGAACAGAGCACATGTTGGGTAACAAAATAAGTCTCAATACATTTTAAAAGATTGAAATCATATCATGCAATTTTCCAACCAACTGCTATGAAATTTGAAATCAATCACCAAAAAAAAAAAAATCAGAAATAACACAAATACATGGAGGCTATATAACATACTACTAAACTATGAATGAGCCAAACAATAAATCAAAGAGTAAATCAAAAAATACATGGAAACAAATGAAAATGAAAACACAATGGTCAAAAATCTTTGCAATGCAGCAAAGCTGTTCTAAGAAAACAGTTTATAGCAATACAGACCTAACTCAAGAAACAAGAAAAGTCTCAAACTAACATTATACCTAAAAGAGCTAAAAAACAAAAAAGCACAAAGCCAATAGGAGAAAGGAAATAATAAAGATTAGAGCAGAAATAAATGGAGACCAAAAAAAAAAAAAAAAAAAAGAACTGATCAATAAAACCAATAGGTGGTTCTTTGAAAAGATAAATAAAATTGATCAACCTTTAGCTAGACTCATAAAGAAATAGAGAGGGTACAAATAAATTAGAAATGGAGGAGAAATGGCCAAAACACCCCACAGAATTCCAATGAATTATAAGAGAATACTATGAAAAACTATATGCCAACATATTAGACAACCTAGAAGAAATAGATAAATTCCTAGAAAAATATAATCTCTCAAAACTGAATCAGGAAGAACTAGAAATTTGAACAGACCAAGTACCAATAATGAAATTGAGTCAGTAATCCAAAAACTCCCAACAAACAGAAGTCCGGGACCAGGTGGCTTCACAATTAAAGTTAATACCTATTATTCTCAAACTATTCCCAAATACAGAAGAGAAACAAAAGCTTCCAAATGCATTGTACAAGGCATTACCCTGATACCAAAACCAGACAAAGACACTACAACAAAAGAAAACTATAGGCCAATATCTCTGATGAACATAGGTATAAAAACCAACAAAAATTAGCAAATTGAATCCAACAACACATTTAAAAAAAAAAAAGGCATTCCCCACAATCAAGTGAGAGTTATTACAAGATTGCAAGGATGGTTCAATATTTGCAAATCAATCAACCCGACACATCACATTAACAAGAGAAAGGATAAAAACTATATGATCATCTCAATAGATACAAACTGAAATACAAAGAACAACTTGGTGGTTTCCAGACAGGTGGTGAGTTGGGGGGGGGGGGGGGGGGAGCGAAACAGAGAAAAGAGATTAAGAGTACATTTATCTTGATGAGCACTGAGTAATAAAAAAACAACTAGTTCAGGAGGTAGATAGAGAATAATAAAAATAAATAGTAAAGGGGTAAGAGGAAAGCAAAGAGAGGATGCATAATTAATGAAAGAGAAGAGAGGATAGCTAGAATCAGACAAGTTCAGCAGTGTCAAGTACTAAAGAGATAGACATTTATGCTGAGTGAACACCATAAGGTTTGGACATTGAATGGCCATTGATTATTTAGAGACTGGTCTCAATAAATTAGCAAGGAACAAAAGTGTGGGTTGTAGAAGATGATATATTCTATTACATTTCATGTCATTAATAGGGTAAAAAATTACAAAATAAAAGCTAGAGTGGAGTATTGGGATTTTGAGTTTGAAAAACTAGATAAATTTCTATGTTCTACCAATTATGACCTCCTTGAATTAGGGTTAGTCACAACCTATTTTCTAATGCAAATATCACAAGTTAAATGCATTTATGATATTTATAATATTTCATAGAGATACTATTGTTTTTTGTCTTTTTTTGTTACATGGAATTCGATTCATCTATAAATAAAGATGATAGCTCATAGAATTGATGTGAAAAATGATGTACAGAGAAACTTTGTAACTGAGGAATGTTATGTTAACAAGATTATAAAAGAAAGGAAAAAGATGCAACATAGCTTTAGTGGTCAAAGGACTTTTTTTTCTTCTTCTTGATTGCAAAAAATTGTACATGTTTCTTAATAGCAAAGAAAAAGCCAATAGAGTTAATAATGTGGTTTGTTCTTGTTTGTTAGTACTACAGTCACTCATTTGTTTATTGACTTTTTCAAATTACTATGTATTCCTTGTTTTGTGTTATTATTGACATTTCTGTTCCATTATCTAAATGGTCAGCCAGTGACCATTTAGATACAGTAGAATATCATTAAGTTACTAAGTGACTTAGAGATTTCTTTCAATGCTAAAATTTAGCATCCTCTTCCTTCTCTAAACAACTTTGGTTGTTAGTCTTTGATATGATTCTAGAGGTCTGAAATATTGATTTGAATAGTTTCTTGCCAGATTAACAGCTGATTCAGTGGAGGGATGGATCCATGCAATTCCCTCCTCCACCACTGTCAGAGGCATCATCATCTTACTTTCTAAGAGTCAAGTCCCTCCTCAGGGGATTACTCCAACTGAGTACCCCACTCTTTTGAAAAGCTCAGAGGACAATATATCAGATCAGTGTATTTTTTTTTATGTTGTAGAAAATCTATTTTAATGCAACAAGATGGGATGTAATTAATTAACCCCCAAAACTGAAGATCTAAAATCAACCATGGAGCTAGGGTTGTAATTACATTTAATAATTGTATTCATGGAAGGGTCAATTAATGAGCAAATACTATGCTGCTACTCTCTAAGCAGCTAGGGAAATACAATAGTAAATGAACTGCACTAGACTACTTCAAAGATACCAAAATCTAATTAGTGTGATATTTACAATACAGTTAAACATTATTTCCAAGGCAACATTTAGCAATTGAAACCAATGGTCTTAATCTGTCTGCCAGCAGGCAGAAGGCATTCCAAAACATTTTATTGTGTTGGCCATTACATTGTTTTTTGTTAGTTGCTTTGTTTTTCATTTATTTGAGCATTTTTACTTGAGATATGTACTCCCCATGCCAGCATTTTTACCAACATTCTTGATTATCTTATATCCAACTCACATATTTATTGCCTTTTCTGGCCCTTGAAGGTGGCTCAGCTTGTGACCTTTCTTTCTACATTGTATGCTATTTTGCACAACCAAGCAATATAGTAACTTTCTCTTATTTTTAGGATATCAAACATTATAAGCATTTTTAGGTAGAAATGTTTGACATTGGTTTACTTCGTATTCTTCCATTTTTCTTTTGCTATGTTAGTGCACCAAATTTCACTTTAGAAATTCCAGTCAGGCTTTTAGCCTTCTCTGAATTTGGAAAGAAACAGACAGAAATGCAATAGAAATTTATTATGCTGGAATCTATGTGCATGGTCAATTGTTCTAACAGCCTGAATAAAAATGCCACAATATTTGTATCTGGATTTATAAATATGGAGATTCTGAAGCAAGACCATGGATACACAATTATCAAAATAGCTCTAAGCTAATTATCTACCTGCATTTATGTATCTCACAAATAAAAGAAAACCATGAAGTTTAGAAATCAATCAATCACTATTTATTGAGTTTTTCCTCTGTGCTTTGTTCTATGCATGTAGCTTAGGCTGTAATTTTATTGACTGATGTGGATCACTGCACAATCAATATGGTGGGAGCAATATTTATCAGTCATAAAATCTGACTGGGACAAATAAATAAATAGTTGTGTTTATATTGCAGTCCACATTAACAGTTACATGGATACATGGCTTCTATCTGAATTGTTTAAATGATTAAGGAACAGATAGCAATTTGCTTAATAACCAAGATTGTTTAAAGTCCCCCCCCTCCAAAGCTATCATTTCTGTGGTACACATTATATGTAAATATAGCTTTATAAGATATTTCTAAGTATTTCTACTTAAATCAATTTTATTTTAAAAGGCTCTTTTCTCCTTTATATTAATTTTGGTTTTGTTTGGTATCTTAAGATATAAACTAGGTAGAATATCATTAAGTTACTGAAAAGAAATGTCAGAAGAATAGAGGGTAACAGAAAACCTAAGACAAAGACCCAAGAAATATTTTGTAAGGACAAAATAAAATGGTTCTTCCATTTAATCTTCGATTAATGGCACAAAAAAGAAGACTGACAACTGACTTTCCAAAGAGTCTAACAGAACTCTGAACTTCCACCAACCACAGCTTGACCTCAACCTCATATCCTTTAGTTCATTAGATGGAATAGAGGAGAGATAATGAGAGACCAGAGAGTTCATAGAAGTCATTGCTGCTCTAACAGCATAAAACCAATGTTCACAAAATCCTCTCCAGGAAGCTTTCACCAGAGATCACACTTCAAATGTTTGATCATTTCTTTCTTCTTTTGTATAGAGTAAGCAAGGAAGAGAAAAAATCTTTACAAATGCATAACTGAATGTTCATACTGGTCTCTCAATCATTTCTTCTCTACTTTATGAGACAGCTGGAGATGTGAAAAATTGATGGAATAAGCAAAAACCTTCCTCTTCAAATTAAGATTATAGAATAAATTTGTCTTCTTGGCACACATTTGATATAAGATACATAATATTTATTTGTTTCAAGCCTAAATGTTTTAAATATGAAAATAAAAGAGGATAGGGAATCTTTTATTATTCCAAATATATGTTTTAATTTGTTTTTCTTTTTGGGATATTTATTTTCAAATAGACTTCATTCCATTTCCAGAGTTTTACAATACAGAATGTTTGGAATATTATAACAAAGATTTAGATTATTACTTGATACCTATGGTGCTCTATTGATATGTATTATAGGTAATATTCTACATCAATGATATAATTTTATTTCAGCAATTCCTCGTTTTTTTAAGGCCCAGAATACATCTTTAACAGGAGTCCCAGCTGAAAATAACCTGACATTCAGAGTCTGATTATATCCAAAAAGCTGTGTATAGACAGCCACAGGGGCTTAGTAACCAAGGTACAGGTATGGGAATTTTCAGAGGGTTGAGGACACCTGTTAAAAGAACACTTGTGAAATTCCATAATGGAATAGAGATTAAGGAAAAAAACCACAAACAACAGGGAACAATGATGGTAGCATGATGTTTTGTCCTCAATCTGACATCATGAAGAGAAAGTGAAACTTTTAATATTCCCCAAATTTTATAACACTTCCTACCAGGAAGTCCATCACAGATATAAATACTCTGTTAATTGGCTTTCTGCACCCACAGGAACAGTGGTGAATTACCAACCGGGTTCATGTATCTCAGTAAAAACAGCAATGTAGGACCTGGCAAGAAATCAGTATTGAGCAATACAATAGAATTACATAGCATCCTAGCTTTGGAGACTCAGAAATACTTTTAGGAACTCTGCAGGAGGCTAAAGTCCTACATAAGGAAGGAGTTCCAGGTCAGTGGAATTTGAGAATTGAAGTTAAATGACCTCCTTTCTATTCACACTGAATGAAGTGATGAAAAAACTTGAGTTTCCTCCAGTAGTGTGGCCTTCTATCTACCATGAACAAGTTCTGTCATGAACAAATCTACCTGAATCAGGCACTGAGTGGAAATTAAAAGATCCTCAGTCAGGCCCATATCATTCTTCATGCAGCACAAAAGGAAGAGTCTCCATACCATCTCAGTATTTATTTCTCCCTCATTATGCAATGCCTAACATATTAATTGCTCTAATTTACCCGGGAAAATTATTTGTTCCTGTATTTTGAAGAATTTATAGCAACATTATAAAAATAGTATCTCACCTATTGGATCTTATCTGTGCAACAAAGCCCATTAAAATTTCTTTTAATTGTGATAAAACATACATGACATAAAATTATTTTAACAATTTTCAGTTGTTCAATTTAACAATTTATACAGTTCAGTGGCAGTAAGCACATTCACATTATTGTGAAACTATTATTGCCATTAGTCTCCAGCACTTTTTTACCTTCCCAAACTGAAACACATCTCATTAAACAGTAACTCCCATCTACCCATCCTTAGCCCCTGGCAACCACCATTCTACTCTAGATTTCTATAAATCTGACTACTTTATGTACCTCATATAAGTGAAATCATAATAATAGTCATCCTTCTCTGGCTGCCTTATTTCACTTTGCATAGTGTCTTCACAGTTCATACATGTTGCAGCATGTATCAGAATTTTTCATTTTTTAAGGCTGAATAATATTCCATTGTATATATGTACCACATTTTGTTTCTCCATTCATCCACTGATGAACATTTGGGTTGTTTCTATTATATGACTACTATGAATGATGCTGCTATGAGCATTGATATACAAATACCTGTTGAAGTCTCTGCTCTCAATTCTTTTGTACATATACCCAGAAGTACAATTCCTGCATTAAATGGTAAATCTAGGCTTACTTATTTGAGTAATCTCCAGCCATTTTTTCAGTGACTATACCATTTTACATTCCCATCAGCAATGCACAAGGGTCAGAATTTCTTCACAATTGTTATTTTTTATTTGTTTTTATAACAGCCAATCTACTGAGTGTGAAATGGTATCTCGTCATAGATTTTATTTGCATTTTCCTAATGATTAGTGATACTGAGCATATACCTGTTGGCCAGTGTATTATGGGCACTCTTTTGACTCAACTTTAACTTCTTTTATCAGTGGTTTGTAGTTTGCAGTGTACTAGTCTTTTATGTCCTCAGTTAAATTTATTTGTAAGTATTTTATTCTTTTTGTACTGTTAAAAATGAGATTTTAAAAAATTTCCATTCAGATAGTTTATTGTCAGTGTACTGAAATGAAACTGTAATGATTTTGTATCCTGAAACTTTACTGAATTTACTTATTAGTTCTAACAGTTTTACTCCTAAAAGAAAACATAAGGGAAATATTTATTGATATTTGTATGGGCAATGTTTTCTTGAACATGACACCAAAAACACAGACAACAAAGCAAAAAAAAAAAAAGTGGGACTACATCAGACTAAACACTCTCATGCAGAGAAAAAAGATCAACACAATAAAAGACAACCTACAGAATGGGAGAAAATATTTGCAAATCATATATCTGATAAAGAGTTATCTCAGGGGTTCCTGGGTGGCTCAGTTGGTTAAGTGTCTGCCTTTGGCTTGGGTCATGATCTCAGGGTCCTGAGATTGAGCCCCATGTTGGGCTCCCTGCTCAGCGGGGAGCCTGCTTCTCCTCTCTCTGCCCTTCCCCCTGCTTGTGCTCTCTCTCTCTCTGTCAAATAAATAAGTAAAGTCTTTATTGAAAAAAAAAAGTTATCCCATAATAAATAGGGAACACCTACAACCTAATGGCAATAAAACAACCCAATTTAAAAAATAAGTGAAGGAATGGAATGGCAGAAGCTATTTGCAAATGACATATCAGAGAAAGGGCAAGTATCCAAGATCTATAAAGAACTTACCAAACTCAACACCCAAAAAAACAAAGAATCCAGTCAAGAAATGGGCAGAAGACATGAATAGACATGTCTCCAAAGAAGACATTCAAATGGCCATCAGACACAAGAAAAAATGCTCCACATCACTCGGCATCAAGGAAATACAAGTCAAAACCACAATGAGGTACCACCTCACACCAGTCAGAATGGCTAAAATTAACAAGTCAGAAAACAACAAATGTTCAAAGATGCAGAAAAAGGGGAGCCCTCTCACACTGCTGGTGGGAATGCAAGCTGGTACAGCCAACCAGGAAAACAGTATGGAGGTTCCTCAAGAAGTTAAAAATAGAGCTACCCTACAACCCAGAAATCACACTACTAGGTATTTACCCCAAAGATACAAGTGTAGTGATCCAAAGGGGTACTTGCACCCAATGTTCATAGCAGCAATGTCCACAATAGCCAAACTCTGGAAAGAGCTGAGATATCCATCGACAGATGAACGGATAAAGAAGATGTGGTGTATATATATACACAAGGGAATATTACTCAGCCATCAGAAAGGATGAATACTTACCATTTACACTGACATTGATGGAACTGGAGGGTATTATGCTGAGCAAAATAGGTTAATCAGATAAAGACACTTATCATATGGTTTCACTCATATGTAGAATATAAGAAACAGTACAGAGGATCATAAGGGAAGGGAGGGAAAAGTGAATGGGAAGTCATTAGAGAGGGAGAAAAACCATGAGAGACTCTTAATCATAGGAAACAAACTGAGGTTCCTGGAGGGGAAGTGGGTGGTGGAATGGGGAACTGGGTGATGGGCATTAAGGAGGGCACATGATGTGATGAGCACTGGGTGTTATATGCAACTGATAAATTATTAAACACTACCTCTGAAACTAATGATGTATTTATGTTGGTTAATTGAATAAAATAAAAAAAAATAAGTGAAGGAAATGAATAGACATTTCTTCTGGAAAGATAAGCAAATGTCAGGGCACCTGGATGGTTCAGTCAGTTAAGCGTCTGCCTTCGGCTCAGGTCGTGATCTCAGGGTCCTGGGATTGAGCCCCACATCAGGCTCTCTGCTCGGCGGGGAGCCTGCTTCTCCCTCTCCCTCTCCCCACTGCTCATTCTCTCTCTTATAAATAAATAAAATCTTTTAAAAAAAATGAGCAAATGGGTAGAAGTTGCTCAATATTACTAATCATTTGGGAATCACAAATCAAAACCAGAATGAGATATCACCTCTCACCTAAGAGAATGGTTGCTATCAATAAATAAATATATAGAAAGCATTGGCAAGGATTTGGAGAAAAGGGGACTCTTGTAATACTGTTGGTGGTAATGGAAACTGGTGTAACCACTATGGAACACAGTATGGAGATTCCTCAAAAAATTAAAATAGAGCTGTTAAATGATTAAGCAATCCTACTTCTGGGGATCTATCCAAAATAATTGAAATCAGGATCTGGGAAAAATATTTGTATACATGTTCGTTGTAGCATTATTCACAATAGCCACAACAATTGAACAACCTAAATATCCATTGACAGACAAACGGATAAAGAAAATGTGGCATTTATATACACATAGATTTAAAATTTAAATTGGCACAGTAGAATACATAATATTTTACTAAAATAGGAAATAATGTCATGGTGGAGTATGATGAACATTAGCTAGATTCATCCTGAGACAGATCATATGCAATGCTTAATTATTTCTGGACACTATTTTCTGCTAATCAAATTTCACTGTTTGGGGGAAAATATGTATATAAAGATATTTATCATCATATTTCAAGGAATGTTATGTGCTCTTTGCAAATTTATAATTTAAACTATTATCACCAATTCTATTGCAAAGATGTAATATTTTATCATGGTAGTATTCCCTGCCCCTAATAAATCCTCTTAAAACTCAAAGGTTTTGTTTTTATAGTGTCCTTTCCCCAAAATAGTGCTATGCAAATAAAATTTTAAATTTTAAAAATTTTAGTCAAAATTGTAAATAAACCATCTTGCTCTAATCAGCACAGATGTTCACTGGTCATGGTTTACTCTGGAGAGCTATTTATTTTGCCCTGCTGAGTAAAAAGGGCTACATTTTGAAAATGCAGTTTTATAAAATTTTATAAAATAGGCCACAGCTTTCTCTTGACTATATAACAAATCAACACATGGAAGCCCATGTTTATAATGGTATAGTTGTTTGATGAGCAAAATCATAGACATTTAAATCAATTATGTACAAAAAAAGGAGGGAAGGAATAGTAGTGCTGAAGAAATTACTTCCTCTCTTCAGAGAGAAATGCCATGTGAAAAGGCCAGTAAAACCGTGATAAGTTTTACTCTGTAACTTGGAAATACTACTTAACAAGCTTCTTGCTTTTTTAAAAAAATAGCCTAAGAATTTTTTTTTATCAGAAATCAGTGAAGTGCTCTTCTCACTTGATGTTGAGAGTAGCTACTTGACACTCTGATGCTGCACACTCAACTCAGCTATAGTATTTAACAGTAAAACTTGCTGAGCTAAAGAAAGGAGAAAAGTGGTGACAAATAACCATCTCAGAATGTCTGATTGTTCTTCAGAGAAGCTGACTGTTCTTCTCATTGAAGTCACATGTATAAAAAAGGAGCATACAAACTTTAAGAAAACATTTGCAATGGAAAAATCAGCATGATTCATACACTAATATTAATATTGCCCCTTTGTAAAACAGATTAGATGTTCAGTAATTAGTGGATGTGAATAAAAGTTTACTTTTTTGGCACAAAGGTATTTCCTTCATCCTTGGACTTCCATTTCCAATGCAATTGAAGAAAATTGCCCAGTTAGTCTCCTGAAATATTAAAGGTAAGGGATAATTCTTTTAAAAGTTTATAAATTATACTATTATTTGCTACCATATTTATTTATCTGTAAATAAAATGTTAAATAAGATGTATTTATTTATATGTATTTACATACATTTATTAAGCACATCCTTTGGAAATTTGCTGGGAAAAGTAGTGGAAGTGATTTCAAAATTAGGAAACAATCTCTGGCTTCAAAGATTTAAATGACACATTAATGGGAGAAACAAACATATTTCAGGCCATGGACTTTACCTATTGCCAAAAAAGAAAATTTTCAACTTTCTTGAATATTCTAAGACCAAATTTATCTGTAGACATTTAATCTTAGGATAAACGTGTGAAATTGGGGTTTTCTCTGTTAATTAGAGGGTTACTCTCCTTACTTTCCTCAGTTACTCAGAAAGCTTATATAGTGCCAATCTGTAATATTAGAGAAAGAAAAGTTGTCTAGTACTTTGAAGTCATCTGACATCATGTTCTGGCATGTATTACATTTCATCAGCTCTTTTCAGTTGTCTTCAATGATTCATGCTGTCAACTTCTGAGGGATCTTGTTAAAATATACATTCAAGTTCAATAAACTTGGCCTGGGGCCTAAAATTCTACATTTTTAACAAACTCCCAGAAGAAGCTGCTGCTCCTGTTTCTACTGGTCTGGGTGTAGATCATGCTGTAAGTAGTTAGACTCTGAGGAATAATCTCTATACTGTAATGGTCCCCTGTCACTGGTTGATGATATGCTGTACTCCTTTCTTGACTACAAAACTGATTCAGATTTGGTTCCACATCCCAGAATGACAGAAAAATAAAACTTGTCTCATGTTATGGAAAATTTTTTTTCATATGCCTACACATGCTGAATAGCCATTTGTAATCCATTTTCTCACACCATCCCCAGTTTGTCTGATAGTTCAGTTTCTGCCTAAAAAATTCCAGAAAATATCCACTCTAAGGAAGTTTCATCTCTCCTCAAATAAATCATTCAGCAAGGTAAATGGGCAAAATTCAAGGCCTTTTCTCAAGAACTAGTTCCTAGTCACTACTCTCAGAATTATTTCTAACCAGGAAGTCTAATTTCTCCTTGGGTGAGTAGGTGAATTGGGTAAAAGAAACTGGATCTACAAGTAACTTTCCAATATATTGTCTGTTCAAGGATCTCAGTTTTGGAGGTTCAAAACAAATAATCATCTTTTGTTCTTTATCATCTCTTGTTTCTTCCATTCTCCCAGTCATAAATGGCACTTTTAGTTTAAAAAGGGAAGGGGAAAAGGTAAATAAAATTATAAAAAATTAAAATAAAAACATATTTGTTAGCACATTACCCAGACTGTAGCAGAGTCAATATTCAGACAGCTCCCTCTCAATACTGGGTAATTTTTCAAATATATTTTAGTTCATGTCTGGATTTATGGGAAAACAAAGAAATTCTCCAGAAGCCATAAAGTACCAGGAAACAAACCAACAAAAATTTTTATCTGATATTATAGCTGGGAACCTAAACCTGAGATTTGTGGGGCCACAGAAGTCTAAGTACATATACATAAAGGTCCTACCAAGTATATCCCTGTACAAATTTCATAACTCAAGTTCACATTTGTTTGGGATGGGAATTAGAATGTAAATAATCTCTGGGAAAACTCACTCTTAAACTTTGAAGTTTACACAAAGTTCACAACGATTAACATCACCAAAAACAAGTGAACAACAACAAAAAATTCACTAAATAAAGAATCAAGCTGCTAGTAAAAGCACGAGCAGAAACCAAAAAGTATAGAAACAGACATAAAGAAATGGAGGTAAAAAGGATAAAGATCTTTAAAAATATTTAAAAAAAAACTAAATTGCCCTATCACACACACAAAAATTAAATTAGATTAAAACATTCCTTTACACACCTTTGCCCATATTCAAACAAAATGGCAGAACTAAACAACTTTGCATTCATATTCTGGAAGATATTAAGAGAGCAGATAATATCAAACTTTCCCAAGTGCCTTCACAGAATAGAAAAAGCAAGTATGCTCTAATCTTATTTTATGATGTTGTAATTATCTCTAAACCACCCAGACAAGGCCAACAATTGAAAATAAAATTAAAATCCAAATTTATTAAACATTTAGACATAATAAGCAAAATATTAAAAATAAAAGAGGAGTGTATTATTAAAAAAAAACTAAAATACAATGATATATTGGATTTACTCCATAAATGCAAGACTGTTTCAAAATTAGATCTGTATATACAATAAAGTAAAGGAGAAAAATAATCCATATGACTATCCCAATTAGCAAATAAAAAAACTTTAAAAAGCAAATTAGAAATAGATAGGAGGGGCACCTGGGTGGCTCAGTTGGTTAAGCGACTGCCTTCAGCTCAGGTCATGATCCTGGAGTCCTGGGATTGAGTCCCACATAGGGCTCCCCAATCGGAGGAGAGTCTGCTTCTCCCTCTGACCCTCCCCCCTCTCATGCTCTCTCTGGATATAGATATAGATATAGATACCACTGGATATCTATTTTTCTTATTGTTTGTCAGGTCAGATAAGTTCCTATCTATTTCCTTTTTTTTCTTTTAAAGATTTTATTTATTTATTTGACAGAGAGAGACACAGCGAGAGAGGGAACACAAGCAGGGGGAGTGGGAGAGGGAGAAGGAGGCTTCCCGCTGAGCAGGGAGCCATATGCGGGGCTCCATCCCAGGACCCCGGGATCATGACCTGAGCCGAAGGTAGACGCTTAATGACTGAGCCACCCAGGTGCCCCAGAAGCATTTCATTTTAAACCATGACCCTAGCCAGTATAATAAAGAGCATGAAAAAATGTATATATAATAAGTAGAAAAGAAGGAACAGCTTAAAAGTATCTAGAGACAAATCCTTTGATTGGATAAAATAATTTAGAAAGATTACCAAATAATAAGATGAATATTTAAAATCAAAAAATGTACTCATTTTATTCAAGTATCATTTTCTTGATTTTGTTGCTATCTGTGTTCTCTTATAATTCATTAAGCTTCTTTAAGTTGATTATTTTGGAGAGAGACAAACCAAGAAACAGCCTCTTAACTGTAGAGAACAAACTGATGGTTACCAGAAGGGAGGTGTGTGGTGGGATGGGTGAAATAGGTGATGGGGATTAAACATCATGGTGAGCACTGAGTAATGTACAGAATTGTTAAATCACTATATTGTATACCTGAAACTAATATAACACAGTATATCAACTACACTGGAATTAAAATGAAAAACTTAATTAAAAATAAAATACAGTCTCTACAAACTAAAAAAAAAAAAAAAAGATTATTTTGAATATTTTTTCAGGCAAATCATAGATCTCTATATCTTTAGGTCAGTTACTAGGGATTTATTTTGAATTGTATTATGTTTTCTTAATTCTTCATGTCCTTGCAGCTCTGTATTAGTGTCTGCACATTTGAAGAAAGAGCCATGATGTCCAAGCTTCATGTATTGGCTTTGGCTGAGAAAACCTTCACTGACTATACTACTACACTGGCTGAGGTTCTGTATTTAGGTTCCTAGCTGCCCAGTCTTTTTTTTTTTTTTTTTTAACCTGTAATCTCTTGCTCTCTCTGTTGTCTAACCATATCACTTCCTTCAGAATTCTTTGTGAGGTGAGCCAGAAACCAGGACCTTGGGGAGTGTATTAAAGATCAGGGGTTTTGGTTTCAAGTTCAATTTCTCCCTCCCTCTTGGAGGAGTGGCCTCAGTACTGTGCCTTCTCCAAGCTACACAACACAGTTGAAGGAAGGTGCCCTTCCCCTAGTTACCTCAGTAGAAATAAAATAATCAAGAATAACCAAAGAGATTTAAAGGAAAAAAAAAAAGAATAACCAAGAGAAATTCTGGAGCTAACAAGTATAACTGAAGTGAAAATATCAACAGAGGGTTCAATCTCAAAATTGATCAAGTGGAAGAAAAAAAAGCAATGATTTCAAGACAGATCATTTGGAATTACACAGTCAGAGATAAAAAGAAAAAGGAATAAAAAGCCATGAGAAAAACCTAAAGGGAATTATGGGACACCATCAAGAGAACCAATATACGGAAGTCTCAGATGGTAAGATATTATGAATTATGGGAGTCACTGAAGTAGAAGACAGAACAGGGCAGAAATATTATTTAAAAAATAAGGGCTGAAAAATCCCCCAATCTTGAGAGAGAAATGGATATCCAGATTCATAATACACAAAGAATTCCAAACAAGGTAAGCCTAAATAAGACTATGTTGACCCATTACAGTAAAATTTTTACCAGCCAAAGACAAAGAGAAAATTTTGAAAGCAGCAAGAGAAAATTAACTAATTCCAAACAGAGGAGCCCCATAAAACTATGAGCACATTTCTCAATAGAAATATTGTAGGCCAGAAAAGAGAGGTATGATATATCCAAAGTGCTGAAAGAAAAGTACAACCAACCAAGGACACTCTACTAAGCAAAACTGTCCTTCAGAAATAAAGGAGAGATAAAGACTTTTCCAGGCAAAACCTAAGGGAATTCATTACCACTATACTGCTTTACTAGAAATGCTAAGGGGAATTCTTCAAATTTAAATGAAAAGATGCTAAATAGCAACATGAAGGTATATGAATGTATACAGCTCACTAGTAAAGGTGAACATATAGACAAATACAGAATATATAATAATTTAATGGATTTGTAAATCACTTTTAACTCTAACATAAAGGTTAAAAGAGGAAAGTATTGTTAATGGATATATAATATAAAAGATATAAAGTGTTAAATGTATAACATAAAGTGTGTGGGGTTGGTAAAAATGTAAAGTTTTTGTATATAATTGAAGTTAAATTGTTATCAACTTAAAATAGTTACAACTTTAAGATGTTTTATGTAAGCACCATGGTAACCATAAAGAAAATGCATACAATAAATACACAAAGGAAAAAGAGAAATGAATTGAAGCATATCACTATAAATTAATTTTTAAATCACAAGGAAAATGGCTAGAGAGGAAAAGATAAACAAAATAACCACAAATCAGACAGAAAACAACAAAATGTCAATAATAAGTTCTTACTTATTAATAATTACTTCATAAATAATGGGGTTATCTGCCAATCAAAAATAGAGAGTGGCTGAATGGATTTTTAAAATATCCAGCTATATATTAACTACAAAAGACTCACTTTAAATCAAAGAAAAAATAGGCTAAAACTGAAGGGGTGGAAAAAGATGTTCCATTAAAATGGTAAACTAAAGAGAGAATGGTTGGCTCTACTTCTGTCAGACAAAATAGACTCTAAGTCAAAAACTGTTACAAAAGACAAAGAAGGTCATTTTATAATAATTGAAGGGTCAATTCATCATGAAGATATAATAATTATAAATAAATATGCACTCAACATCCAACATATAAATATATAAATCAAATATTCACAGGTCTGATGGCAATACAATAATAATAACAGAATACAATAGCAATACAATGATAGAAGATTTCAATGCCTCATTTTCATCAATGGATAGATCATCCAGACAGAAAATTAATAAGGAAATAGCAGACTTGAATAACACCATCAACAAAATGGACCTGCCAGACATATAGAGGACATTCTAACAGCAGAAGAGACATGTGCATCTCAAGCATACATGGAACATTCTCCAGGATAGACCATAGGTTGAGCCACAAAACAAGTCACAAAAAAATTTAAGCTCCAGATTGAAATAATACAAGTCAGCTTTTTTGAATGCAATGGTATGAAACAAGAAATCAGTAACAGAACAAAAATTGGAAAAATTCCAATATGTGGAAATTAAACACACTCCTGAAACACAATGAGTAAAAAGAGAAATCAAATAGGAAAGTGGAAAATACCTTGAGACAAACATAAATGAAAAAAAAAACACATATCAAAACCTATGTGATGCTACAAAAGTGGTACTAACAGGAAAACTTATACTGATAAACAACCATATTGAAAAAAGGAGATCTCAAACAAGCTAACTTTCCACCCCAAAAAGGTAAAAAAGAAGACTAAACCCAAAGTTAGAAAAGGGAAAGAAAGAAAGAAAGAAAGAAAGAAAGAAAGAAAGAAAGAAAGAA